>NC_045548.1:15638057-15725557 GCF_009769535.1 Thamnophis elegans
TGGTTTTATGGTAAATTTGAAAGGTGGTCATGTTTCTGATATTTTGAGAATATGCTATGACAAAAAAAGGTACAGCATTGAACAAAATAAGGTTTTTCTGGATATGAACACAAGTCCTAATTATACAAGTAGGAGGACAATTCCAAATAAGCACTGATTGAGATAGTTTTGCTAATTGGGGCAAAGCCATGCTAATTCTGGTTTTTATCTGAGATGGGGATTGAGCGGGGGGGATGGGGGAGGAATTAACTTCACATAAACAAAATGATTGACATGGAACTGCCTTGCCTGCAAGAACAACACATTTATTCTGGAGATCACCGAAAAGGATGCCTGTGATTTTGTGTGATCTTGGATCCCTTGAAATGAAGAAACTTTAGTTTGGGTGGCTCCTCTCATTGTACAGATCTACATGAAAACTTTATGTGTTCTAAATACTCTTCTGAATGCAGATGCTACTGCATAAATAAAGTTGTAGAGTTGGGACCATTTAACTTGCATCGATTTTCAGTATCATAGTTACAATGGAGTGGCAAACTGCTGAAATCTGCCAATTGATTTTGTTAAAGTTTTGAAAGTTTTCACCATTTTTCTTTCTTTCTTTCTTTCTTTCTTTCCTTCCTTCCTTCCTTCCTTCCTTCCTTCCTTCCTTCCTTCCTTCCTTCCTTCCTTTCCTTTCCTTTCCTTTCCTTTCCTTTCCTTTCCTTTCCTTTCCTTTCCTTTCCTGCTTTCTTGCTATTTGCCTGTTTTTCCTGATTATGTTTGGAAATGGTGAGATATTACTCTTATAGTTTTAGAGTTTTCTGTTATCCATTTATCCTTCATTCAGAAGTCACCCTGATCCAGAGCCTTCATTTTGGATTGATGATATCTCCAATATGAAAAGTCTAGTGGAAATATCTTTCTGACATCTTCTACATTTTCTACAATAAAATAGCAGAGTTGGAAGGGATCTTGGAGGTCTTCTAGTCCAACCCCCTGCCTAGGCAAGAAATCCTATACCATTTCAGACAAATGGCTATCCAATATCTTCTTAAAGACTTCCAGTGTTGGGGTATTCACAACTTCTGGAGGCAAGCTGTTCCATTGATTAATTGTTCTAACTGTCAGGAAATTTCTCCTCAGTTCTAAGTTGCATCTCTCCTTGATTAGTTTCCACCCATTGCTTCTTGTTCTACCCTCAGGTGCCTTGGAAAATAGTTTGACTCCCTCTTCTTTCTGGCAACCCCTGAGATATTGGAACACTGCTACCATGTCTCCCCTAGTCCTTCTTTTCATTAAACTAGACATAGCCAGTTCCTGTTCTTCATATGTTTTAGTTTCCAGTCCTCTAATCATCTTTGTTGCTCTTCTCTGCACTCTTTCTAGAGTCTTCACATTTTTTCTACATTGTGGCCACCAAAACTGAATGCAGCATTCCAAGTGTGGCCTTACCAAGGCATTATAAAGTGGTATTAGCACTTCACATGATCTTGATTCTATCCCTCTGTTTATGTAGCCTAGAACTGTGTTGGCTTTTTTGGCAGCTGCTGCACACTGCTGGCTCATATTTAAATAGTTGTCCACTAGGACTTCTTTGGGGATTTAATTAATTAATTAATTGGGTGGAGCCAGGTAAAACCACAAATCCCTGAAAAAAACATGTCATGATAACAGAACTTTCATTCATCTTATGACTATTGCAAAATACAGAACACCATATTACATCTATCTTTTTATGTACACTAATTTTTCAAAGTAAACCATAGAAGAAAAACTGCTTTTCTCCAATATAAAACAGATTTTTTTTTAAAAAAAAAACATATAAAGTTTTGAGAAGCATCTTATATTTATAACACTCCTGTTATAAACGAAGGATTGGTTTCTGAGTTGCTATCCATTTTGCCATTCATAAAATCCATCAAAAAGAAGAGTTTATAACCCAAAGGGTTCATATTTGTCCCAGTGCACATATTTCATATCCTATCAACCATATTGTCAGACATATGTCACTGAGAATACCTATTTCAGTTAAAATACAAAACCGTGTTACAGGTTATTGTGGAAAATAAAGGAATCTACATTTCATGAGCATCCCAATTTTAGAAACAAACAAATCCATTTGCTCACTCCAAAAATATACTTAATATTTGTTGAAAAAATTTAAAACATTGCAAGTTTTGGCTTGGATTGCTTATTGTACCTAAAAATGAGTTAGTTTTATCCCATTTGAGTTAGACAACATACTGGCTTAATTCAAAGAATTTTCTCTGAATTGAGCAATTGAGATGTGAACTGTGACTAATGTCGGCTGCCACAGTCCTTAGATAGGATTATCTCCAATGTTCATTTCTGTTGACATTATTTTCTAATTTGCTATTTTTTTTTAAAAAAAAGTGTTACTGTTTAAACCAAATAAGGGCCTTGGTTACCCCATTCCCCCCCTCCCATTTTTATTTGACTTAAGGAAGATATTTCATGGTTTTTCCCCAAAAAAGAAAAAAACAAAGCACATTTTTCAATGTTGTTGCATTTACTTATTTTAAATGTGAGTATGGGAATGTCTGTGTGCGGATGTCCATTTTTCCAATGTACAGTCATCAGCAGGCTCCGTGTTTTCTCATGTCTCAATTAAATCCCCAGGGAAAATAAGTCAAAGAAATACATCCCACCAGAGTTTTTGAAATTGAGAAAGAGAAGCTGATAAGGAGGCTGCGAGGTAATGGAAAGACATGTAACAGAGGAAAAAGTATTAACGTCCTCCATAAACTTGCAACAATACATTAAGCACAAATACCTCCCCAAATGAACGAGGAGAAACAATCTTTCTAGCCCTGGGAGAAGACAGAAAAATAGAAGGCCCTTTGACAGGAGAAGACAAGTCGGGGGAAAATTCTGTGCTAACTTTTATTATTTTATTTTATTTCAATTTAACTTTATGTACAGCTGCTTGACTGAAAATTGGAATAAATAAGCAGCTAGCTGCAGAACAACTTCAGAAAATAGGCTGATCGAACAGGCATCTTATTAAGTGCAGGAGAAAATAAGTAGGAGATCAGATGTTAACAGTAGCCTACAGAATTCAGCATTGGAATTGTGTTGATCTCAATGGTTGAGCTAAGTGTGTGCCTTCTCCATGCTCCCACTAACTCAGTTAATTCCTGTGTTCCATTTACTGCCTGTTTAACAATCTTCCTTTGAAATCGGTGCGATTAAAAAAAAATGCCTAATTAGGCCTGGATAAAACTGAAGCAAAATTGTATTGGCAACATTCGTGAAGCTACATTCTTGACAACATCTGCACAAAGTGCTGCCAATCTATTTCAGAAGTGTGCAAATGTATGTGTGTGTATGCATGTGCTTTTGTGTTAACAATAAATCCAGAACATACTACTTTTGATGCAGTAATGTAAAAACAGCTAATCATCTAGCATTCCTTGATATGTGAAGTGGTGCTAACTGAATATTATTTCCAATTTCAGTCCATGGCACCCTTAACACCAGAATGCGGCTGCGCGAGTGATTGTGGGTGCACCTCGGTTCGCCCACATAACACCTATCCTCCGCGCTGGCTACCTGTTGATCTCCGGGTGCGCTTCAAGGTGCTACTTACCACCCATAAAGCCCTTCATGGTAGTGGATCTGCGTACTTGAGAGACCGCCTCCTGCCAATTACCTCCCTGCGACCTATTAGATCGCATAGATTAGGCCTCCTCCGAGTTCCATCTGCCAGTCAGTGTCGACTGGCAACCACACGGAGGAGAGCCTTTTCAGTAGTAGCTCCGACCCTTTGGAACGATCTCCCCATGGAGATTCGTACCCTCACCACCGTCCAGACCTTCCGCACAGCCCTCAAGTCCTGGCTATCCCGTCAGGCCTGGGGATAAAGATCGTAATCTGTCCCCACCCGAATGATGAATGAATGTTGTGTATTATTTTTACTCATGTATTGTTTCATGTTTACTGTTTTGTACCCCCTTCCCTATATTTTGTAAGCTGCCCTGAGTCCCCTCAGGGAAAAGGGCGGCCTATAAATAATAATAAAACTCAAAACTCAAACTCAAACTCAAACTCAAACACTGATCTAAATTGACTCATATAGCACTCAAACAACTTCTCAGGGCTACCTGCTGTTGTTGCAATCACTATAGAATATGACGTTGGGATCAAGGTGCGCACCCAGGCTCCAAATTAAAACTATGATTTCATCAACCTTGGAAATAGACACAAGCTTTACATGGTCTCTGGGACTAATATTTCCTAATAAAACATCCTTTTTAACAAAACTGAAAATCAATATTGAGAGAAGTTTTGGAATTGACACTAGCCTTTTGAGAAACTGGAAATAGATCTTCCTGTCAGAAGCTAAAACTGCTCTCCTCTGTCTAGACTGCACTGGGAGCAAAATTATCAGATTTTCATTTCCTCAGTTTCACTCCACAGTGGTAAAACGTGTGAGTTATCGATTCATCTGCTGAAAAGCAGAAGAGCTTTTCACCTCGGTAGGGTCAAATGGGTTTGTGGGCGTCTAATTATACCGATACAGAGCATATAAATCTTCAAACAGTCATTATGTGAACATAAGTGTCCAAAGGGATCATTAGAGTCCTTTTAGTCCACAGCTTGTTCTCTGGGCTGTTTTATGAGAGGTCACAGAAATAGAGAGTTAATATTATCAAGCCACATAGGTATTTATATTGGTAGTGAACGTTAGGGAGGATTTCAGAAGAAAACTGCACAGTTTCATCCACATGCTGTTTTGTTTCATGCAGCTGCATTCATGTCACTAAGAAAACAACTGCACATATTATACATTCAGGAAATACATAAAGACATCCAGCACAAGGTAAATTGAAGGCGGCGTGCCAGTATGTAGCCCCAGTGGGTATGATGCTTAGAGATTAACACAGACTTGGGGTGAGAGGTATAATCATTTGGGCACATATGGAAGGCATGCTAGACAGGGATCATAGTTAAGTGGAAAAAATGTTTGCAAGTCATAATTTATGAAGATTTGTATTGGAAATCATGAAGGGTTCCAGTTGGTTTAAATCCCAAAGGTGCTTTTTCAAGAGGTAACTGGACTTCCTGGTTTTCCTTTGAAGATGTTTCACTTAGCATCCAAGAAGCTTCTTCAGTTCAGAAAGCCCAGTTGACTCTTGAAAAAGCACCTTTGGGACAACCATGTCCTGGATGACTGAGAATCTGCATAGACTGTTAATCAAGATGTTACTTGACTAAATGGTATAACATTGATTCTGTAGATAGGATTAACCTGACACACTGAGAATTATGTAATGGGGTGTGCATGATTTCTTTGGGAGGAGTGTTTGAGCAATGTCAATAAAAGAATATGTTGGAAATGAAATCTCTGCAGCATCTTGAGACTGAAACAGAGTCCCCTACTTAATTGCTCCTACAGATGTTTCGTCCCTTCTCAAGGTAAAGGTAAAAATTCCCCTTGCACATATGTGCTAGTCGTTTCCGACTCTAGGGGGTGATGTTCATCTTCGTTTCAAAGCTGAAGAGTCAGCGCTGTCCGAAGATGTCTCTGTGGTCATGTGGCTGGCATGACTAAATGCTGAGGGCACACGGAACACTGTTACCTTCTCACCAAGATGGTCCCTATTTTTCTACTTGCATTTTTACATGCTTTCGAACTTCTAGATTGGCAGAAACTGGGACAAGTAATGGGAGCTCACTCCATTACAATGTGCTAGGAATTCAAACTGCTTAGCTGCCTACCTTTCTGATCGACAAGCTCAGCATCTTAGCTACTGAGCCACAATAGACACCACCATTTGACTGATTGATATAACGCTGTGTTATATACAAGAAACTAAATTGAGGGATAATACAAGATTGGGAGAGCTTTGAAGGGAAGAGTTTCTGACCTTGTAAATTCAACTGACACAGCCTACAGCAGCTAATAAGTTACAGAGGTCAAGCACCAATATGATGTTTTACAGGTCCTAAAAATATAGCAAACATTTTAAAAATACAGGTAAACATCTCAACATGGACCATTCTAGGTCTATATGACACGGGGAAGAAGGTACTTTTGTAATCTAATAAATGTGGGGAGAGAATAAAATCTAATTTCAAAATGAAAATTTCTAATTTAATTCTTTTAAATAATACTTGTTAGACCAGGTCAGGAACTAAAGATTGCAAGAAATACTAGAATTCTACTTTATCAACATAAGTAATAATTCAGTCTTAAAAACCTAACTGCATTTGCCCTTCCCTCCGTTTTATAGCAAACAGATTCAAGGCAGGGTTTCCTTCAGTTTCTTTCTCACCTCTTCCTGTTTTCTAGGGCTAAATTCATGTTTTCCTAATGACATACTGTACCGCACATATTTTGTTTAAGGCCCTCTCCTTACTTCTTTCTAGTATGTCAGTTAATCTTTTGGAATGATTCTTGACCAAAATCACCTTCCTTTTCTTCCCCCCTCCTTCCCTCCTCCTCTTCTTCTTCCTCCTCCTCCCCTTCCAAAAACTTAACATAAATATATTACAGATTTTTTTTAAAAAAAAATTATGTGTGTATAAAAGACAATACGGCATAAGAAAAGCATATGTTTTGAGAAAGGCATACAAAATAAACACAATTTTTCATGCAAAACATTTAGCAAGCAAACAAACAAAACATTCTTAAATTGGGCTTACAAAGCAGACTTAAAACTAAAAAAAAAAAAAGAATATTGATGAAAATGGACTTTGCACATGTTGGACTGAAATTATGGCCATAAACAGTGTTCAGTAAACATACGTTCTTTGAAATGGGTGTATATTAGGTATCACGGAACAGCTGAGAGCAGAAGAGTAGTGGAGCATAAGGCCATCAGGAAGAATGGTAGTGGTGGTCCATTTTCAGAATGAAACTGCTCTTAAGAAAACCTTTACTTTCTGAAGAAGGTTCGAGGTTCGAGGTTCATTTTATTTATATGCCGCCCTATTCCCAGAGGGACTCAGGGCGGCGCACAAACCCAAAGGAGGGGAAAGGAAACACAAGAACTACAACAACAAGTACAGGGAATTTAAAACAACCAACAGCCACACGATTCGAGAGGGGAAGGGAACTCATCGACCCCAGGCCTGCCAACACAGCCAGGTTTTAACGGCTTTTCGGAAGGCCTGGAGAGAGGTGAGGGTCCGAATCTCTGCGGGGAGCTCGTTCCAAAGGGCCGGAGCCGACAAAGAGTAGGCCCTCCCCCGGGTAGTAGCTAGATGACATTGGCTAGTAGACGGAACCCGGAGGAGGCCTAATCTGTGGGATCTAATGGGTCTTTGGGAGGTAATTGGCAGCAGGCGGTCTCTCAAGTACCCAGGTCCAATACCATGAAATGAACCTGGAAAGCATGTTTTTTCTGAAAAGAAACCCATATTTTCTTGTGCTGAGAATAGAACTTAAGGGAACTACAATGCACGCTAGTAGTGGTACAAGCTAATATACTCATAAGTGATATAGACATCTAATAGGATTTCTAGGAAGAATAACTGTCTGATTTCAGGTTTATGAGCATCGTGTATCATCTCCAAACTATGTTAGGATGTCAAGGCATTGGCAAATTTCAGTGAAAAGTTGGAAATTTTAATGCATTTCTTTCTTCAAGTTTTGTGAAATATATTTACCCTTAAAAAAAGGTACATTAAAAATCCTTCACTGAGAAGATTTTTGTTTTGTTTTAAAGTCTCCATTGTAATATTGTAAACAAATTTAAAGAAAAAACAGCCCTTCTATTATAAATAGTAATTATTTGGAGAAATCTTAATCTTCCTTTCAGGTAAATCCACTTAATATTTTTGGAAACAATTTTTAATCAAGATATTTATCTTTATTAATAGTACTTTTCAGGTCAAGGAGTATGGGTCCAGGATACAGATGACCTAATTCACAGTCATAATAACCCTGTCCACGTTTTGTGATTAAATGGTCCAAACTCCTTCCAGATAACAAATATAGATCTCATCACTTCCAAAGGAACTGTTCAGCTACGGTGCAACTCCAAGCGAAATCAATATCTACAGATGCAAAGAATATTTTCTCCATTTTTTAAAATAGATGGCTAAACTGGTGGCATTTTTCTCCCTTAATTTGTATCTTTCCATAGAAAACTCAAAGTCAGACAATAGAAGCTACAGAGAATGATTATATTACCTTCACAATTATCTTCTTCCCATAGATTTACTAGTGAGTTATCCTTCCTTCCATAGAACTCAGAAGATATAAGACTAAAATTCAAAAACATATGAGCCTGATATTAACTCTGAGTGATGACCAACTAGGAATTTAATTAGAATATGAATCTTGGTGACTCATGGTGCTTACCACTAGCCTACAGTGATTACAATCCTCATGAATGAAGGCAAATATATCTGTCCTAGAATAATGTTGCAGAATTCAATCTGGATTGGATCCAGGATCACAGGTTTAATCTTCAGAGCTTTGGACTCATCATGGAGCCCATCCTTAAGGAAATTCTCTCTAGCAGAGTATCTCTCTCTCTAGAGAGAAGTTCCCTGAGGATGGGCTTCAGCATGAGTCCAAAAGCTCAGAAGATTAAACCTATGGTCTTGGTAACCAACCCAGATTGGATCCTGCATTACAATCTTCAGTGTTCTTTCCCATTCTGACATAGAAAATGCCTTTTTTTCCCTTGCTACATTCAAGCTGTTTCACCTCTCAGCTATGAGTCTTTTCCCATCTGCTCTTCTTGCTTGTCTTCAGCACTTATTATAGTGGTGATAGAAGAAGTAACAGAGTATAATCTTTCTGATATAGGTTTACCCCTGTACCATAGGAGGAAATAGAAAAAAGGAAATATGTACTGTGATCACTGCTGTTGCAGCCTGTTAAGGAGATAGGGTGAGGGAATCCAATTTTGTAGAGATTCTCTGAAACTAACAAATAAAAAAGGATCTTTCTCTTTCTCTTTTATGTGTCTATTATAGCCCAAATCTGTAAAGATGAAGTCAGGAAAGCTAAGGCTTATAATGAACAAAGGTTTGCAACAAAAGTCAAAAATAATTTTAAAAAGGGTTCTTTCAACATATAAATAACATGAAAAAAGTCCAGGAAACAGTAGGTCCACTTAAGAGAGAAGATGGGAAGGAAGTAACAAGTAGTAGAGAGAAAGCAGAGCTGCTTAACTCATTCTTTACATCTGTCTTGACGCAAAAAAAACCTATAGATCAACCTACCAAAAACCTAACTGTAAAAGACAGACTAGAAATAAAAATTAAAATTAGCAAAAAAAAATGGTTAGAGAACATCTATCTGATCTTGACGAATATAAAACAGTGGGACCTCATGATTTACATCCATCTGAGTTCTGAAGGAGCTGCCATAGGTTATCTCAGAACCATTGTCCCATATCTTTCAAAAATCCTGGAACACCGAGAAATTAACTAAGGAAAGAGACGATGTGGTTGCCATCTTTTTTTTAAAAAAGTGGGGGGGAACCAGACACAAGAAACTATAGACCCATCAGCCCAACATCCATTGTAAATACTTGGAAACTACTGGAAAATAAAATAAAAAATAGGATTTGTAGCTGGCTGATAAACATTATTCGGTGAACTGTCCTTAATGGAACTACATCTGCATGGAGGGAAGTAAGCAATGGGGTGCCACAAGGCTTTGTCTTAGGCCCAGTACACTTCAATAGGACTTAGATGAGGGGATAGAAGGAGAACTCATTGAATTTGCAGATGACACTGAGCTGGCAGGAATAGCCAAAACCCCAGAAGATAAGCTCAGCATCCAAAAAGATCTTGACAGACTTGAACAATGGGCCCTACCCAAAAAAATGAAATTTAATGTGGAAAATAAGCAAGGTTTTACACCTGGGCAGGAAAAACCAAAGTGCAAATACAGATTAGGTGACTGGCTCAGAAAACAGTAACTGAGAGAGAAACCTTAGAGTCCTAGTGGACAATCACTTAAACATGGGCCAGTAGTGTACGGCAGCAGCCAGGAAAGCTAATATAATCCTTGGTTGTGTAAACAGGGGCATAGAATCAAAATCATGTAAAGTATTAGTACCACTTTATAAAGCCTTAGTAAGGTCACATCTGGAATTCTGTATCCAGTTATGGTCACCATATTACAAAAAAGATGTTGGGAGTTTGGAAAAAGTGCAAAGAAGAGCAACTAAGATGATTAAAGGTCTGGAGACTAAAACATATGAAGAACAGTTGCAGGATATGGGTTGGGTTAGTCTAGAGAAGAGAAGGACTAGGGGTGATATGGTAGTAGTATTCCAGTATTTGAGAAGTTGGCACAAAGAGGAGGTGGTGGGGTCAACTTATTTACCAAAGCTCCTGTAGGCAGGACAAGAAACAATGGATGAAAACTAATCAGCAGAGAAGCAATCTGAAATTAAGGGGAAACTTCTTAACAGTGAGAACATCTGGAACAGCTTGCCTTCAGAAGTTGTAGGTAGAGGTTTTTAGGAAGAGATTGGAGAGTCACTTGTCTGAAATGGTATAGGGCAGTGATGGCTAAACTTTTTGCCATCGCATGCCAAAAGTGGGGGAGCGCAGGGGTAGTCGTGCATGCACGTGCCTTCCCCCTGCACATGCACGCATGACCCCCTGCCCTCTTCCGCTTTTGGCACGCAATAGCACGGTGGACCCATTTTTTTCCCTCCCCAGGCTCCAGAGGCTTTCTAGGAGCCTGGGAAGGGTAAAACAGCCTCACCTGCCCCCTGCAGGCCCTCTGAAGGCCAGAAACAGCCCCCTTTTTTTACTTCCAGGTTGTCCATAGAGCCATTTTTCTCCCTCCAGAGGCTTCAGGGAAGCCTCCTGAAGCCTTCTCATGGAGAAAAACAGCCCTATGGCAACCTGGAACCTCCAGGTTGCCCCTAGGGCCGTTTTTCTTTCTCTGGAGGCTTCAGGAGGCTTCCCTAAAACCTCTGGAGACTGAAAAACGGCCCAATGTGCAAGCTGGAAGTTCAGGAATGGACTTCCAGATTGCCTGTAGGGCCATTTTTCTCCCTGGTCTTTTATGTCATTCTTACAATTTAATGGCCAAAGTCAGTTTCACATTATGAAGAAGTTGGGCATTATAGACTCCTTAATTCTATCAAATGAAATTCTCAAAAAATGACTATCCAGAGAAAGCCATTTATTTATTTGTAAAATGTTTGAATTCTCCATCAGCAAAATAGTACAATGGTATCTCGGTACTCATCATTAATTGGTTCCAGGAGTGCAATGAGTACCAAAAATAAGTACCAAACACATTTTTCCCATAAGGAATAATATAATAAGGCAGCCAGCACTGATAAGTTCCAGCTTATGCATTGAGTACCAAACAAATTATGAGTACTGGGACAAACTTTTTGTGTCAAAATGTGGTCAGTACTAAATTTGATGAGTTTAAAAGCAGTTGGGTACCAAAGTTCTGCTGTATTTGGGCAACTCACAGTTATAAATTCAAAATAGAATTTTAAACAGTCTTTCTCTCTCTCTCTCGTCCTCTCTCTGTATGTGTGTGTGCTTGTATGTGTATGTGTGTATTTAAATAAAAGTAGACAATCAATTAGATAAGGACCTCTTTAGATTTTCTAAGACTTGGCAGAATGATATGGCAGAAGATGACCTGTCCACCAACATCATCTTCAATATCTGACATTCAATCCACCTCTGCAACCAGCATATTCTCTTCCGCTGCTGAAAATTATTTTTCTAGAACAAACAGCAAATATCCTTCATTCATATTATGCAGATCTTAAGTGATTTATAATGAGCTGCTTTTCTGAGGTTTAGTAAAAGTTAGTAAACATCTAAAATAGTCACTGTACACTGCTCTGCTATAGAGGTGTAATTTCATTTCCGTCTTTGCAACATTCTCCAATGATTATACTGACTTTTCTATGTACAATTTTATTTTAAATGCAGCTATTCTTGTAGAAAATCTGCTCAGGAGCAGAAAAGCTACTCTGACATCTTTCTGAAGCTTATCAGGTTATACCATGAATTCTACAGATCCAGATGTTAAGCTTTGAGCTCATCCAGAAACTGATCTATACAGATGAATATGGGATTTGAATATATTCTTTAAAACATACGGAGAAGAGCAGTCGATAAAATAATAATAATAATGTAACATTACCATGCTGTGTTTTAAGGGTCCCCTGGCAGAAATTTAATCGTTCTGAAAAATATGAACAATAAATGCAACTTAGCATAATTTATAATATTATGAATTCATAGGACCATGCTAACTCTCATGGCTTCAGATAAGCTTCCCCAAGTTTGGTGCCTTCTAGATGGTTTTGCTGACTGAAAAATCAGTGTTGCAATCCCTAATGAACATTAAAATAACAAAACTGGAGGATATAATCATCTGGAATAAATCTGTGAACAGGTGGAAGGAAGCTGGAGAAGAAGAAGAAATTGTTTAATACAGTATAAACAAAATCCTACGTTAAGTAATGTAGTTACAAATGACAGAAACATAGGTAATGGAAAAAATACCATGAAAACTGAGAAATTTTAAGTTGTAATTCTGTATCAGTCTACAACTAGTAGAGTTTCCTTCAAAACAGATATGCGTATATTGTATTCTTAATATCCCATGGCAGATCACTGGATTTTAAATAAGTTTAATTTTGAATTATTCAGACTCATAGAACTCTAATAGTCTCTTAAAAATGGATTCTTATGTTTGAATCTGCAAGAGCGTATCAGCTCAGAGTTTCTCTCCATAAGTTCATACAGCTTATTTTTGACAACATGCTTTTATCTGGCAATGCATCAAAATCAGGCTAGATTTCAGAAGAGCTGCTAGAATTATAGTGAATATAATGAAGATTATCTAATTCCTTTTTTTAATATTATAGTAATGTCCCTGCCTATCTTCTGCCTGAACTCTGACAAATCACATTGTGCCGTCTACCAAGTTCCCTGAAAGTTTACTTTGCATGGAAAACAAGATATGTGCATAGCCTACTTTATGCTAGTCTATTCAAAGAAGTACCTCTCTATGATCATTGGCCTCACATCAGGGGTGGGTTTCAACCAGTTCGCGGCGGTCCCCGCGAACCGGTTGGTCGGTGAACCCAGAAGTAAGTAACTTCCGGTAACAGCGAAGGGCCCACCCGCCCACCCGCGCTCCTTACCGGTCTTTGAAGGCTTCTATGCTTCCATGCAGGCGCATGGCACATACAGCGCCTGCACGATTCTCCACGAGCAGCTGGATGGCACATACAGCACCTGCGCGAGTCTCCGCGAGAGGCTGGAGCATCGCGCAGGTGCTAAGATGCATGCGTGAACTGCGCCCGTGCACGAGGATGCCGCCGGCCCCATTCCAATCGAACCGGTTGGAATGGGATTAGCAACCCACCCCTGCCTCACATACACCCCTCACATACACCCCTCCCAACACACACATGCACATATTACATCAGCTTTGTTTCTCTTCTTGTGTCTACGTTCTAGGTATACTAAGTGATGTGTTCCACATGTTCATTTCCTTTGTTTATTAATTTATACAACATGCCACAATCAGCAAACAATGAAAGAAGAGGTTTTTTTCAGCTTTCCTCCTGGGTTCAGTGGAACTCCTAACACTTTGAATAAAATGCCTGAGGTCTGACAACTTCAACTCAGACTAATTTTTCTTACTAAATCTTTCTTACTTTAATAGAGAGAGAAAGCACAGTTCTGATTATAATGCCTAAAGATGTTTCCTCTTGCTTAGTAGATCCAAGATTGGTATTTCAGCATCAGGGATCTGGGAATTTTAGTCCACCTCATCTGAAATATAACTCAAGGCCATTCTTCTGATACATCAGAATCATTTTCTGTATTTCAGGGGTCTCTCTCCCCACCCTCTCTCTTTCCTTTACAAAATAAACAATCATTAAAGCAGGTTGAAAGTGCACTTTAGACCCTGAAATCTTCCCATGCTATTCTTTAATATTTCATCATTAAATAGCAAAATAACCTGATATGATCCTAATTTAGTGCCAATTACAAGGCATTGATCAAAGTGACCTTTTCATACCGGAGCAGAAAAATCAATCCTACCGTACAACAAATGTCAGGGGGATGAGAGCAACATATAATCTGTGACAATCAAAACATTACTTACAAATGAAATCACCAATGACCTGCATGCCAAGGCAATTTCTGCATAATGTGCTCTGTTTGGGTTTGTGGCTTTTGTTGAGTACCTTCCTCCCCCCACACGCACACACCAGTCCCCCTTTTTGTTCATTGCCTGATGCTGTTATGTGATATTGTTGCTTCAAGAGCAAAGGAGGACTATGATTTTCCAGAAGGTTAAAAAAAATTGCAAGAAAAACAATTGTATTATTTAGGACTGGTTTGGAGATTGGTAATCCTCCACACACACACCCCAGGAGAAACAGCACAACAATGCCTATAGATGCAACTTCAGAGGAACAATGGCATTTGTCTTGTAGCTTCTTTAGATGTAGGCATGCCTTTCAGTGATTTGTGTAGGAGTAACACATTGGTTTCCCCTTCACATTCATCTGAACAGCTGTTTTCACTGTCTTTCTACATACAGTAATGTAAAATTAAGGAAGGGTGAACGTATTGATTTTACTTTCTTTCTTTTAATTTCTTACATTACAATCTTGGGTGGTTCTCTGGTTTTCTTTTTTCTTTTCACTTCGGCTTTTTACTATATTTGTTTAAGACCATATAAAACTTATAGAATAGAGTAGAATTCTTTATTGGCTAAGTGTGTTTGGACACACAATGAATTTGTCTTTGGTGTATATGCTCCCAGTGTACATAAGGAGAATAAAATACATTCATCAAGAATAAAAAGATACAACACTTAGTGATAGTCAAGGTTACTAATAAGCTATCAAACCTCTTGACCCTTTTCTTAATGTGCACGTTTCACATGCAATTTTGCTCATTGCAAGCCTTATTTGTGAACTGGTTTTCTGGTATATTGCATTTTTGGGGGACGTTATTGTCACATACATAAATACAGATGCACGCATACACATGCCTTTTCCCTTAATATACACATTTTTGGTATGGTTTAACTGCTTTTTGATCTGTTGATTGAGCCAGGAATTATGAAGTGTATAGATTTATATTATAATTAGGCAAACCTTTTATCCAGAGGTAAAATGTGACATTTAGAGCACAGCAGAGGTGGGTTCCTACCAGTTTGCGCCTATTCGGTAGAACCGATTCATCAAATCTACCAAACCTGTTAGAAGAGGTTCCACCAGTGGACCCGGAAAGCAGGCCACACCTACAGAAGAGGTTCCAAAACTTTTTGAAACCCACCACTGGTCCTTGGATATGATTATTCTACACTATCATGCTCATATTTATAAAACTCAGTGCCTCTGTGAAAAGTAAGGATGACTACTGCGTTTGTGGTGCAATCAGAACATTGCGTGTGTTGAAATTGTTTTAACGCAAACCAAAGATGCCTTTTAAAAAACAAGTTTACACCATATTCTTATGCATGCCAGTGCTGTGTGTGAGGTAATTTAAGGTGGTTCTGACAAGTGTCGTCGGCATCTTCATATCTGGTCACATGGGCGGCAAGCCACTCCCATCCAGTCACATGGGCAGCAAGCCACTCCCACAAAAGAGGCCACACCCACATAGTAGGTTTGGACAATTTTTGAAACCCACCACTGGAGCACAGCCAAAAATTTCAGGAAATATTTTCAGCAATTCCAGAAAATACATCAAACTTTCCCAGAATATAGCCATTTGCTTGCAAAAATAGCTACTATTTATTATAATTGTATTTCTAAGCAGTCATAAGAAACAATAATTTTCTGAGCAGTGTACAATTCTGTAACCCAGTCCTATGATCCTCACTTGTTTTTGTTCATCTATGGTCTTTACTTTGCTTGATGATGTCATCACCTGGCTTAATCTGGTTAGCTATTCATGGTGTTGACAGCAGTTTATTGTTTTGTAACCCATGACAGTGATGAATGTAATGTTCACTTATCTAGAAGGGAGAAAAATGTTTTTTTCTATAAAACATCATCAAAGATATCAATATTTTCATTTAAATATAATGAATTTATAGACCCAAGTGTTAAAGAGCTTTAAGAATCAAAATGCAACATTAAAAGTCTACTTTCTCTTTTGTAACCAAAGATGGAGAATATTTAGTAGAACGTACTACATAGCCATTTATCTGAGAACACCCATTATATGCTATAAAGAAATATATTCCTTGATTCTGTCTTTCATTTGTTTTTCTTTTATTTCCATTAAATTTCAGCAAACATTTTAATTGCTGCCATAAAATGAAAAAGCACTGCACCAAAAATTAATGAAGCCGCCATCTTGGTAAACTCATATCAAAAGTTAAGTTTGGCTTTAACAAATAATGTCCTATTATAATTTTAGTACTGCCATAATTATAATAAAGATCTTTTATTGATGTAATTCAATCATGATGGATAATTTTACAGAGGAATCACTAGAGAACTTCAGAAGTGAAAATAAACACAATTAATGTAATATATCTTTATTATGGTTGGGAAGATTTTATCTGGATTTCCTGAAATGAGATTGATTGTACTGGCATGTATACTCAGTAGGCTTTTTTAAAGTATATATTTACATTTTGGAATTTTGGAAAAATCTGGAACAAATTTTACTAAGGGTTTGGAAGCATACAATAGGTAAAAGTACAGTCCTTAAAGTGACCTCACTTAAATCTTGCCAAAATTTTTTTTTTTTTTTGGGGGGGGGGATTTGAGCACAGGCTAATTGCTAGTCAGGCAAAGCTACTTTAGCCAAAATGGCAACCTCTTTAAGGGCAGGACAGAGTCAAAGTCTGGATTTGGAGATTCTCACCGGAAGAACCACCTCAAAAAGAATCAAGGTATCTTCTAGCTATTTTTAGACAGATGCAGTGGTGGGTTCCAGATCCCGTTGCAACTGGTACGGTGCAACAGGGCCCGGAGGTGACTACATGAATGTGCGCAGCACACACGCACATGCACACAGTGCACGCATGTGTCCTTACCTCCTGCGATGCTCTGCAATGCCACTGCAATGCTCCAGCTGCTTGGCAGAGCATCGCACATGCACCATATGCTCTGTGCACATATGCAGAAGCACCGAAGAGTTCAAATGCAGGTAAGGACATGGATGGGTGGGCGGGTGGACCCTCCAGAGCACCGTACTGGGGTGTACCACCTGCAACCCACCACTGGACAGATGGCACCTCTATTGCTGAGTGGAGAGGAGGGAGTTATACCACATTAATGGCTGTGTTGATATCTTTGTAAATTTCTCCCTGCATAATCAAGAAAATTGGTTGAGAATTCCAGGTGAGGTTAAAAGGGCTAGGCTGGAAAGTGTTGATTGTCATAACAAGCTAAAACAACAATCGTTTCATTGCTGTTCATTAGCTGGCACTTCTAGCCAGAGTGCCGCAGCCCCACCCTCAACACTTTTTAAGCATCCTGGGTTCGGCTACTGAAAAATCCTACTGTTGGCATTTCTGCATGAGCCAATGTTATATTTTTCTGCTTTGGATCAACAGATACCTGTTGTCAGCCTCTGTTTCACTACTTGCTTTCGCTGCCATGAAACGGGGAGGGGGGGCATGGTTTTTGGAAGGGGAAGTGTTCAGTACAGGAGTGATTGTAAAAAGGGAGTTTTTCTCACCATCTATTGTGCATGTTGCAGATAGTGGAATTGCCGCCAAGGCCAACTGTCCAGCATACCAACCTGATGATGCTTTTTGAAGATGTCTCCCACATGACACCTGAGGGATGTGTGGATTGGACTATGGGATGGGGTTACCAGGGGGAAGGAGTTGGGTCACAAATTGATATCTATGATTATGCATTCTTTTGCCTCAGATCTTGCTTTGCTTAGCGGCTATCTACTCATAACCAGTAAAAATACTCTCAATTCTGCAAAATGGAGTTGAATGGTTTCTTTCTTGGTTACTGTGGGAGGCTCCCTTGACATTTGTACATATAAGAGCAAAATTCATATATGTCAGTTTTTGTACTAGATGAGATTACGATATGTCAAACAAAGATCAGAATCCTTTGTTTCTGAAAGAAAGCAGCCAAACATGCTAATGTTTAGAAAGGCCAGCTCTCATAGGAGATCCCCACATTTCTACCTTATTTGATTAGGCAGAAGAAGTATATTGTGGGTACCATCACCTAAGGAAGTTAGCCGCTGGGGCCCAGAAAAAGTCTTTACCACTATGGCATCCATGTTCTGGAACATCATAACTCTGGAGATAAGCTTGACCCAAAATCTTGTTGGTCTTTCATAAAGCCTTGAAGACCTGGTCTATGCTTCAGCCTTAGAGCCCACCTCATGCAGTGGTAGCCATTATTATTTTTCCCAGCTAGTGTGTGTTTTATCGTTTTTAAATGTATGCTTGTTAAAGATATTGCCAATGTATTTGAGATGGGTGGCTATATAAATTGATTAAATATAATAGATAGATAGATAGATAGATAGATAGATAGATAGATAGATAGATAGATAGATAGATAGATAGATAGATAGATAGATAAATAGCTACCAGCTTTTGCTGAAGGCTTTACCCTTAAAAATTATCTCCACAAATAATCATTTCAATTTCTCTTTGGTCTACCCAACTTTTGATAATATGGCATGGGAAGCTTGCTAGGATCAAGCCTAGTTTTCTGTCTGAACAGAAGAATATCTGTATCCCTGATAAATCTATTAACAAATCTGATTTATGACTGACACTCTGTATGTAGGCTCAGCAAAGAGCCAAATAATATTCAAATGGTGGTTATGAACCAAATCCAAATCATTTCATGCTGATGCAGAATTAGTTCCAGACTAACACAAAGAAGCACTACGGGGCCAACTGTTAAGGTGACACCCCCCTTAAAACATGTCTATCCAGTGCAATTTGCAGCTTAACGGCTCCTCTATAAATGATGTGATTAAGTTTTATATATTGCTGTATATTTGATACATTTACCCAAAACCAGCTGTTGCTCTGTATACTGTTTCAGATGTTTAGAAGTGAATCCATTATTTGGAATGGATGCTTTTCCAAAGGAGATTTTGAGAGAACGTTTTTTTAAAAAGGAAAACACAACTTTTTTTATATATTTGGAGGGCTACTATGTCCTTGTTAGCCCTGCTCCACTCAGTAGCATGAGATCCTGTCTTTTGTTCCTAATAGATAGCTCCAGCATTGTCTATTCAATAAATTATTATAGTACAATAATTTCTTCAAAATAGTGTTCTGCATGCCTAAGACACTTGTGAGAACTTAATAGGGACCAGGAAGTTTTTGTGTTTTGTTTTAAATAAGCATCATAATTTTGAAAGGACAGAAAATCTCATCAGCATTGGTTAGATGGGGAAGCACATCCCTTCAGGTATGCCTATGTAAAGACATGAATTAATCAAAGCCATCATGGTTGATTTGTGATCTTTTTTTAAAAAAAGAACATTCCAGTAAGGATTGAACAAACTCATTTATTTCTCTCAGACATCCCCTTTCCACAAAAAGAGCATGTTTTTGAGTTAGTAAATGAACTGATTTTAAGGTTTCTTCTCAACCTAGTCTAGCTTAAAGATTGTTGCAAGGATAAATGGAGAAGCTGGTAAGGCACCACGTTCTCCTTGGAGGAAAAATAGATCACAAAATGAAATAAATGAATCTGGTTGCAAATTGGCCTGTTTCAATCCATAATCTCAGACTCTTGAGATAAAACATTCATAGAACTCCGTGTAAAATTTATTAACCGGGATGTTCTCTGAAACTAATTGATTTAGGCTTGCAGTTGGCAGCATGCCAGCTCATAGTACAATTATTATTGCCTTTCCCTCTACCCGCAAGTAGTTGTTATGATCTTTATTCTCAGATCTATTAGTTTATGTCTTAGAACAGATTCAAAATGTCAGGTTTGTGCAGATAATTTATAGATGTACTCTTTCTTCTCATTGAGTCACAAGCATTGTTCAGAATAGCATAGGAAATTACAGGCCATTGCTTCTGAAATTTTATAAAGTGATAATTCTTATAATATTGAGAGGTAAAGTCGAATAAGGTTACCTAACAGTCAGCCGAATCAGCAATTGGAGAGCCAGTTTAGTCTAGTTTAGGCACCAAGTTAGAAAGCGGGAGACTGGAAGTTCTAGTCCTGCCTTAGCCATGAAAGTCAGCTGGGTGACCTTAGGCCAGTCATTCTCTCAGACTCAGATTAGGGAACTTGAGGATAAAATTGGGGGACTCAAGGATAAAACATATAAAAATGGTTGCTGGAACGGGACATGTCTAGTCTTATGAAAAGAAGGACTAGGAGTGACCTGATATCAGTGTTCCAATACCTCAGGGGTTGCCACAAAGAAGAGGGAGTCAAACTATTCTCCAAAGCACCTGAGGGTAGAACAAGAAGCAATGGGTGGAAACTGATCAAGGAGTGAAGCAACTTAGAACTGAGGAGAAATTTCCTGACAGTTAGAACAATTGATCAATGGAATAACTTCCCTCCAGAAGTTGTAAGTGCTCCAACACTGGAAGTTTTTATGAAGAGATTAGATAACCATTTGTCTGAAGTGGTGTACGGTTTCCTGTTTAAGGAAGAGGTTGGACTAGAAGAACTCCAAGGTCCCTTCCAACTCTGTTATTCTATTGTATTCTAAATGACAGACCAATTCATCTCATAGGATTGTTGTTATGAGGGCAACAGGAGAAGAAGGTGTGTTTATCAGCTTGATGTCTATGGAGATTCTCAATCATCCAGGTCGTGGTTGTCCCAAAGGTGCTTTTCAAAAGGCAACAGGACTGGCATGTGTTTTTTTTCCTGAAAAGAAGATCATGAGTCAAGACAAACTTTAGTTCATAATTTCTCATTTTAAGCAGAGTCAACAATATAAATATAATGCTGCCAGATTGACGGTGAGTCTTCTAACCTTTCTTCAGACTCTTTACAGTCTGCAGGAGTGATGAGAAAAGCTTGGGGTGGGATCAGTCAAGGACACAATGATATAAAAATGCACAAACTCCCATGTAGTTCAGTTTTTAGAATAATGGTCTTAGCACATTATTATGATCTAATGATTTATCTCCACAATATTAGGATAAGAAAGAAATTCTTTTTGAAGGATGTTTTCTCCATTTTGGTACTTTTCCTGGCAGGAAAAAAGAGGAATACTGCAGGTTTCAAGATAGATGAGCAGTTGCCAACTCTCCTAGTCCCAAACATTGGTACATATGCTGACCTTCAGAGTCAAAAGACTAAGAGGTATTGCATCTAGTTCAGGTTCACTGGATTTATTAACTGTAGTTTACAGGAAGGAAGGAGAACAATTTTAAAGGTTATTTCTATTCTTCCACAAAGTGATCCATGATGGTAAAGGTGATGGTGTCAATCAAGATATATCTAAAATATTTATTAAATTAAATATTATAATATTTGATATTTATTAAGTTATTCTTGATAAATGAAACAAAACCATTAACAAATACCTTTAAGTTTGTCAAAAATTTTGGCAAATCACATTGCATTTTAGGAAATCTCAGTGGATCATTTCCAGCGCTGTCCATTGGTTCGCAGCTCCCAGTAAATAAAATAACAATGAATACATAAATATGGACAGAGCTTACCTTAAAAACAATTTATATGACAACTTTTGCAGAACAAAGTATGTGAAAAACCCAAGATTTCTAATAACATCAAATAATTGAGCTCAATTTATATTTGCATCCTGACAATTTATGGAAATTGCTGCTGAATTTTTATGCAATTCTAGAAGAGCAGAGGGATATGAAAAAAAAACCTACCAGAAAGATTTCAAAAAATAAAAATGTACAAATTATGTTAACTTTATATATTTAGTGAAGATTAATCATTTTTCTGTACTACATTTTCACATTTAAAATTGATGTTTACATTCAAGATTTAATGTGTTCATACTATTGCAGTCTACTGTTGTTATAAATAATCTTGGACAGAATTTGAACACTAAATAATTCAGTATGTTTTTTTAAAAAAAGTCACACAAATGAATATTCATTTTACTATGTACTAGTAGTTATTAAAGGCTTATTCCTATTACGTCTGAGACATCTGGGAAAATCTGGATGTTGTCCTATCAATATTCTTTTAATTCTTTATGCCTTAAGTGCATTTAAAATTTAATCCGCAGATTATATGGAAAAACTTCATTTGTTCTGGCTATAAATCATATCTTACTAAAGGAAACTAAATTTTCTAAGATCACAGATTGGAAAATTATTAACTTAATTCTTTACAAATTGCATGAAAGATAATATCTGATAATCCATTAAGGGCATCTTAATCAATGTCTTTTACCTAAGCACACTGATAAGAGTCCAAGCACTGTTGATTAAAAGAGTGCAGTGTAATGGTTTATAAAAATGTCAAAGCACTTGAAATTAATACTGTGCTAATGCATCAAGCAACTAATTTAGTTTGGAGAAAGTCGCTGTGTGCCAAGGATTTAGAGTTAGAAACAATTGGATTGTATGTAACTTGCAAAAAGAGAATAAAATAGAGTTGATATTCTATACATGCAGCAATCTAGATTTGGGTTTACATATGCAGCATAGGAAACTTAAGTTCTTTCTGGCTTAAAAAAAATCAACCCACTTGAATTCAGTGCACCTCCTTGAGCACAAGTGATTTATATCCATAAACCAGCAGAGTTAGTGTATTTGGGTTTAAAATTGAACAGGTCTTTGTAATGGTGTTCTGAATTAAGTGCTCTACATTTTATTTGCAAGGCAAGTACTGTGCTGAATTGAAGAAGAATAATTATATCAAACTGAATTGGAAAGATTCTTATAGGAATTGTGTTAGAAATCAAGATGTTTCACCCAAATGGAGGAAAATTGAGAAAATATGAGGGAAATAAAATTTTAGAGGAATATTGCCTTGTTCTAGCTTAAGAACTAAGAATAAGAAATCATAGCTTGTGGATTGTTTTTTCCTCTCCTTTTTCCTTTAGTTGGCCTTACCTTGAAAGTCTGTAGATTGACTAGACTGAGGCCATCACCATACCTTGTTTTACTGAGCTTCAATTTATTGTACTTCACAGATACTGTGCTTTTTTTTTTACAAGACTCTCCATCAACAAAAAGATTATGATTCAGTGAAAGGGTAGATGTCAATTAGCATATTATAGCAATAAAGTGTTTTCAAGGTTTGTACATGAGGTTTATTTGGACAGAATCCTATTGCACACTTAACAGACCACAATGTAAACATAACTTTCATATGCACTGGGAAACCAACAGAATTCATGTCTCTTGTTTTATTGTGATGTTCACAATGTGAGATAACCTGTTTTCCTGAAAATAAGACCTATCCTAAAAATAAGACCCAGCATGTTTTATGTGTGTGCCTAATATAAGCCCTACTTCCCCAATAATCCCTACTTAAGAGTGTGCACAGCTGGCTGCCGGTCCATTCCATCTGGTTGCCCGCAAGGCAGGTGGTGATGGAGCTGCCCCATGCACTCTGCACCAGCTTTCATCAAAGCCCACAGCCAGGCCATCCACACCTTGATATCAACAGCCATGTGCAGCAGGAGCCCATGTGACTGCCAGCCCACTTCTCCTTGCTTCTGGCCACAACGGAGGAGGAGGCCTAGTGGTGTGCTGGTGCCGCAGCTGCAAGGTGAGGCAGGTGTCATGGTATGGATGGCCTGCAGGGGCCTTGAAGTAAGCTGGTGTGGGGCACATGGGGTAGTGCCACCCCCACCCCCTTGCCTAACCTCATGACTGTGGCACCAACAGAAGCAGAAGAAGTGGACCTGCAGCCACACAGCATCCTGCTGGATGGGGCTGCTGGAACTGCTGCTGCGAGGCGAGGTATGTGCTGTTGCGGGGCCACTGAAGAAAACCAGTGCGGGCACTGACACTCTGTGAGCAAGCAAAAAAAGTGGGCCTCTCATATATGGGGTGGGGAAGACACCACCCAAAATAAGCCCTGGTGCTTATTTTGGGGCCCAAAACAAAATAAGACCCGGTCTTATTTTCAGAGAAACATGGATATGTGGAGATCTAGAACTGATCCTGCAACATCTCTAAGGCACACCTATACCAGCGATGGTGAATATTTTTTAGCCATTAATAGGGGGAGTGCAGGGGGGGTCGTGCGTGGGCTTGCCACACCCATAATGCAATGTGCGACCCTCCCAGTGCACATGCATGCATGAGAGGTGCTCCCCCCATTTTTTGCATGTTTTTTTCACCTTCCCCAGGCTCCAGAGGCTTTATAGGAGCCTGGGGAGGGCGAAAACAGCCTCCCCTGCCCCCCCAGGAGGCCCTTCAGAGGCTTCAGGGAGCTTCAGGAGGCATCCCTGAAGCCTCCGGAGGGCATAAAAGGAGCCTACAAACAAACCGGAAGTCATTTCCGGTTTGCTCGTTGGGTCGGTTTAAGCCCTCCGGAGGCTTCAGGGACCTTCAGGAGGCTTCCCTGAAGCCTCGGGCGGGCTTAAAATGACCCTACGAGCAAACCAGAAGTCCGTTCTTGAACTTCCAGTTTGCCCATAGGACCGGGATTTTTTACACTCTGGAGGCTTCAGTGAAGTTCCCGAAGCCTCCGGAGGACCTCCTGGGGGCGGGGGAGGCTCTTTTCACCCTCCCCAGGCTCCTATAAAGCCTCTGGAGCCTGGGAATGGCAAAAAATGGCTTTTAAAAAGGCTGAACTCAGCAGGGCCTTGCATGCCCTGATAAATGGCTCCGTGTGCCACCTGTGGCATGCGTGGCATAGGTTTGCCATCCCGGACTTATACTGTTATGACAAAAAGATGACATGTTTATAGTGACATCATCACAAACGTTTTGCCACTACATCCTAATATCTGAGAGGACACAGGTTACAGCTTTATATGAAGATGCTATTATATGTGTTGTCATTTGCCCCCTGAGCCCTGTTCACCATACCCTATAGCATCCATGACTGAAGTTTAAGTACAGTACACATCATAGTTGCAGTCAGTAAGCTCACAAAAACAATTACATTTCTATTTGCATATCAACTAAGGCACAGGGACAATTGACACACAGAAATACATGAAGATAAGCTTTGTAATATTTCTAGTGTTGCTTGCTGCTCATTTTTATCTCAAGACTGAGATCACATAGGAAAAAAAATGCAGGCTTACAAATGCAGGTTTTCATGTTCATTTTCCAAATTGAATGTTTCATTCACTCTGTCCTCATCCCGAATTGTACAAATCTATCCAACTCAATTGTAAGTTGGCCAAGCTGGATTTGGAGCTTGAAGCAAATGTGATAACATATGATATAGGTTAAAAAAAAACTAGCCATTTGTGGTATAAAAATGGAGAAAAAAATGTTGTCTCATGGAGTCATCCACTAAAATTAAAACTGGGTAACCTTGTCAAAATTATAAACATAGATAAGAAAATTGTACTTTGTGAGACTACTTTGAGTCTCCTGGAATCTGGCCAGGGAATTCTGGTAATTGAAGTCCACAAAACTTAAAGTTACAAAGTTTGGAGACCTCTGCAATAGAACATTCCTCAGAGAATGTCAACCCACAAGTCAAAAGAAAGTTGCTTTCTGCAGTGTTGTTGTTGTTGTTAGTTGTGAAGTCGTGTCCAACCCATCGTGACTCCATGGACAATGTTCCTCCAGGCCTTCCTGTCCTCTACCATCCTCTGGAGTCCATTTAAGCTCACACCGACTGCTTCAGTGACTCCATCTATCAACCTCATTCTCTGTTGTCCCTTTCTTCTTTTGCCCTCAATCTTTCCCACCATTAGGCTCTTCTCCAATGAGTCCTTCCTTCTCATTAGGTGGCCACAGTATTTGAGTTTCATCTTCAGGATCTGGCCTTCTAAAGAGCAGTCAGGGTTGATCTCCTCTAGGACTGACTGGTTTGATTGTTTGGCAGTCCAAGGGACTCACATGAGTCTTCTCCAGCACCATAGTTCAAAGGCCTCAATTCTTTGGCACTTAGCCTTTCTGCAGTGGTAAATCTGTACTAAACTCCTTGGGTGTTTTTTTAGGCCTTCTAGCATATGCTAGAAGCATATGCTATGGTTTTAAATCCTGATGATATGGAATGCATCTCTGAAATTCAGGGGTCCTAATCATTTTCTGTCATATCTTTTAGTCTAGAGAAGTCATTTCAACTCCTGTTCCCTAGTTGCAGGGTTGAACTTTGCCTATCTGCTTCCCTACCATTTTCTTAACCCCCTTTCTGCTTGGATAGATAGCAAGACTGGAAAAGGATGTTCAGAAGGGAAACTGTGTTGGCTGCTATTATCTGCAAATTGCAATCATTCATCAGTAGCAAAACATGTCTTTGGAATATTCAGACATGTGGAGGCATTTTCAAGAAACATTATAAATGATCTCTTTCCATAAAAAGAATAAAATAACAGCACACCCTTAATATTGAGTGAAAATTGGTGACTGACAAGAGACAAACAATTCCCCCAATTCTTTAGTCAATGTAATAACTGTTAATTATGTGAAATGAAGCAATTTCCCCCCTGTTATAAAGAAGGGATGGTTTCTAAGTATGTCTGCTGTTTGGAAATGCATAGCCCTTCAATCTCAAAAGAGAGTGCTATTTGAGTTGTTCCATTTGTTTGGGAAAATAGGTCCAAATTGATTAAACTAATCATTTTATTCTAACTGCTCTTTTTTAAAGGCAACTGCTGATTGCATGCCCCTTTTGTAGCTACAGCAAAGCCCAAGATGGTACAAAATAACCATCTTGCCAGTTGTCACAACTATTTGCTCATTCTTTAATTAAGCATAATATAGGAAACTGTATAATTCACATCTAATTAGAGAACATCTCCTTCAGTCATAAGGCAATATGGTTTGGAGAGAGAGAGAGAGAGAAAAAAGTGGAGTAGTGGCGTGGATGTCAAAGTGCCTGTTGTTGAGGTCCCATTCTACTGGACAAAAGACCAGGAGTGCCATCAGATTGTTTGTTTCACCTCTTCCTTCTCAGCATCTTCTGAAATACGGGACAAACATTCATTCACTGAAATGTCCTGAAATCTAATAAAGATCTACAGCTCCAATAGAAAGTTAAGTGTATTTAAGATCAATGATTGAGTGGGCTTAACCAACAAACAAGCAAGCAAACCTATTCAGATCTCTTTTGAATTGAGGCTAAATGGCTTTATAGCTGTGCACTCAAAGGATCACCTCTCCTACCCAGATTGAGCCCAAGCTGTACTTCAGAGGGGCTGCCGAGGGTCCTCATTCTGAATAAGAAGCAGATTATCGAGGGACACAAACGTGCCTTCTTGTGGTAGCCAAGACCCTTTGAAATATGTTAACCCCTAAAGTGTAGGGCATCTCTGTCCTGCTTGTTACTTACAGTGAGGTTGCAGCTATTTTATTCTGATGGGGTTCTCTTTTTTGGGGGTGGTGGTATTTTAATACTACAGCAATGGTTATGTGGGGAGGTCAAAAAGGGCAAGATGGACAGCCCAGTTTTGTGATACAGATATGCTTGCAACAGCAACCCATGTGCAAAAGCAGGAGGCTCCAATAACCACATACCACCTTGTTTATTTTCACACTGTGTGAGGGTACGAATTAGGGTGGCAGGCCAAAATTCTAAAAGGAATATAATTGTTGATGTCTGTCTTCTCAAAAGGTTCTGCAGCCATAAAGACAAGCTTCCCCCTTCCCTCAGGCAGTCATCCATTTTCTCAGATCTGCACTCAGAAGCTACCAAGATGGTGTTCTAGCTGCCTTCCTAACTGAGCCGCATCCTGGTGTTTTCAAGGATGTGCTGATGTTCAGAGGTAGCCTCATTCCACCCAATCTTACAGAAGCAAATGATATGACAGAGAGGGTGAAGAAAGGTGAAAGCAAACAGTCTACAGACAAGGAAGCACAGGTGACATCTGGAGATTGGCAGCTATTACAAGCAGGCCAGGACCACAAACTATGATGAACAGCATGTCCTGGTAGGAGGCCTGCCTGGAGATTGAAGCTTTGCCAAGAGTTCAGTAGCAACTAGAAAAAAGAACAACCCACACTGAAGCAGCATCACATTCCAAGATGTGTAAGAGCTTTTAGAAGAAGGCAAAAGCGGTATGCCACTTTAAAGATTTTCACCACACTGTAAAAAAGATGCTGAGGCTCTAGAAAGAGTGCAGAGAAGAGCAACAAAGATGATTAGGGGCCTGGAGGCTAAAGCTTATGAAGAATGTTTACAAGAACTGGGCATGGCTAGTCTAGTGAAGAGAAAGACCAAGACATGATAGCAGTGATCCAATATTTGAGGGGCTGTCACAGAGAGGAGTGGGACAACCTATTTTCCAAAGCACCCAAAAGGCCAAATAATGACCAATGGATGGAAAAAGATCAAAAGGAGATTCAACCTAGAAATAAGGAGACTTTTTCTGACATTGAGAACAATCAATCATTGGAACAGCTTGCCTTCAGAAGATGTGGGTGTTTCGTCACTAGGGGCTTTCAAGAAGAGACTGGACAGCCACTTGTTAGAAATGGTATAGGTCAGGGTCTCCTGCTTGAGCAGGGGTTTGGACTAAATGGCCTACAAGTGACCTGCCAACTCTTGTTATTCTAAGTTCTGAGTTGACTGTTGTTGGGGAATATGCATGATGAATTAAACTACTTTGGACAGCTTTGCTATGCTGTGATGTGTCCAGTCCTTGAAAAGCAAAGAACCCACACACACTTCCCACCCCAATACTATTGGGTTAATGTCAAAGTCATCCCACTTTCTTAACTCTTTTCCACTTATGGTAAAGTTCAGGCCTTTGGTTCAACACTGTATCACTTTTGTTTTTATGGCATCTAACAATTTTCTTTTTCACAACAGATGAACATTATCACCTCAAACCATGAGAGGCACAGCATATAAATTTAAAAAATAGAAGTATTATTTCTTTATTTTATTTATTTTCTAATAATTATAAAATCATCCCACACTTACAGAATTCCCTCAGATAACCGGTGAATTGTTTCCTTCACATATACAGGATTATGTGTTTATTGAGAGAGAACTATGACTACAAATGGCAAATTTGCTCAGAATGCTTCTCTAACCCTTGCTAAATACAATCAATAAACATGATGATATATTTTATAAATTGAAGCAAAAGATAATTAAACAATGACAATGGCTGCTGTTTGTGTAAACTGTCTTCTTTCATTCTTCTGCATGAGTCTATTCTTTGTTTTAAAAAGATGCAGCTGTTTTAATGAATATCAGAGAGCTGTCACGTGAGGGTTGAATCACTTCTAAATTATTTCTGAAGCATGTATATACAGGGCACAAACACAATGTTTCAGCCAGATTGCTCTAAAATTCTTAAATTCATTTTTTTTTAAAAAAAGTTGCATGATTATGTCTATATGCTTCAATTTTGTTACTTTTTAAGACAACTCTAATAGCAATCCAAAGTGATGTGAAAGATTTATCTTTGAAATCATAACAAATGGTCTTCTACTGTTTCTACCTATAAGAGCAACACTAGAAAATCTCATCCTTGGTTAATCTCTTCTTCTTCCAATTCAGCAGCCTTCAACAAACAAAGGTTTAACATTAAAAAGAGAAAAGAGAGGGTTGCCCAAGGGTCTTGTTACTCCATATAAAAATTAACCAGACTTTCTTTCCCCATGTGGGAAAATACCTGTGTTAGAGCCTATGGAAGGGAGCCTGTCTGTTATTGGGAAATTGGCACCTGCATACTACAGTCAATATTTTGATATCAGTAACACTTGGATCACTTGCTGCATTTCACTAAAGTCCTCTGCTAGCATTTGAACTGAGCACTGCTTTTTAAAAATTTTTAGCCTGCCTTCAATGTACATAAAAAGAATCCAAGTATTGTGTTCTGTGGACAATCATGGAAGGAAGGGAGGAAGGGAGGGAGGAAGGACCAGAAAAGAAAAATAGTGTGACAATCATGGAAGGAATGGAGGGAGGAAGAGAGGGAGGGAGAAAGGAAGGAAGGAAAGAAGGAAGGAAGGAAGGAACAAAGGGAGGGAAGAAGGAAGGACCAGAAAAGAAAAATAGTGTGATAATCATGGAAGGAATGGAGAGAGGGAGGAAGAAAGGAAGGAAGGAAGGAAGGGAGGAAGGAAGGAAAGAAGGAAAGCAGGAACAAAGGGAGGGAGGGAGGGAGAAAGGGAGGGATGGAGGACAGAAGGAAAGCAGGAATAAAGGAAGGGAGGGAGGGAGGGAAGGAAGGACCAGAAAAGAAAAATAGTGTGACAATCATGGACGGAATGGATGGATGGAGGGAGAAAGGAAAAAAAGAGGGAAGGAAGGAAAGTAGGAACAAAGGCAGGGAGAGAGGGAGGACCAGAAAAGAAAAATAGTGTGATAATCATGGAAGGGAGTGAGTGAGTGAGTGAGTGAGTGAGTGAGTGAGGGAGGGAGGGAGGGAGGGAGGGAGGAAGGGAGAAAAGAAGGAAGGAACAAAAGCAGGAACAAAGAAAGGGAGGGATGGAGGGAGTGAGAAAGGAAGGAAGGAAAGACAGACCAGAAAAGAAAAATAGTGTGACAATCATGGAAGGAAGGAAGGAAGGAAGGGAGAAAGGGTGGGAGGAGAAAATTTCTTTCCACAAAAATATTGTTGTTCAGTTATATAAGACATTGCTATATGGAGCTGAACTATCCTTGGAGGAAATGCAAAATAGTGCTATTTTCAACTATAAGACCCAGGTTATAAAACTCCTAGCCATCGTGGAACTATTTAACAGATTAGTGTGTAGATAAGCAAAATATATTTCATCTCTTAAAAAAAAAGATGAAACTCATTATCCCCTTGCTTCCTTGTGATTTTTTTCCTTGAAAAAGTTTCACTTCTTATCCAAGAAACTTCTTCAGTTCAACTTCTTCAGAAGTGAAGAAGTTTTGGATGAGAACTGAAATGAAAATTCAAGGAAGTCCAATTACTTTTTGAAAAGCACCTTTTGGACAATTATGACCTGAATTGTTGAGAATCTCGAGACAATAGCTCTACATTTTCTTCTCATCCCTCGGAATAACGGCTAATGCTGCAGTAAATGCTTCCACATTCCAACCCTGAAGTCTTCTCCATGTTTATTCCCAAAAGTTTGAGATTGCCTGATGAGTCATGGTCCCTAGGAACTGTGTTTGGAGCTGTAAAATTTAAGTTTTGTCCTAGAAACAAAGAAACAAATGTTTATTTTTTAGCATGCCATTAATTATATTCCAGTAAGTAATATTACTCAGGATTAAGATTAGCATTTGTATAACATAAAAATTATAATAAGCACCGAACTCTAAGCATATGATTAATTTGATCAGTTAAGTAACATTGCTCAGAATATCAATGGTGATGTTCTTTAGCCAAGTAAGTAAAATGGAAACAAACTATTTTATTTAGATAAAAGCCATTTTCCTTAATATATTAGCCAGTGATGAATTTATTAAACTTCATAGAATTTACTCCTATATGCTTTTCTGGAAAGGGGGATGTTCTAAACCATCTTAAGGTTCAGAAAGTAACCAACATGATTTCATAAGAACAAAATAATGTACACAGGAATTTGTGAATGAGACAATCTTACCCTGCAAGTTCACAAAGGGAAATTTTTTGAAGATTTCAAACCATCTGTGTCCTTTAATGAAAATATCACAGATAAACAAAGGCTAGCAACTCTCTGCTGCTTAAGTTTAGCAAAACCATAGCTGGGTATTCGGATCTTAGAGAGGTTTAGTCTGAACCAAATTCTATTATATATGTACAGGCTGTGCTTATATGTGGGAGTGTTGGTGGGGCCAAGCATCTAACTGAATGTCTCATCAAACACCCCCCCCCCTTAGAAAAGTGGCAGTTGGGCCTTGTGTACCATGTTTTCTTTTTTCCAGCTTGAGCAAGATGCACCTGCTTCTCCCTCTGGATAGTCCTTACCCGCTTCCTGTGAAGTAGTTGGATTTAGAAGCATTAGTTCTGCTTGCTTTGTGAGGCTGAGCCAGTCGGCAAGCTTCTTATTCAACCGCTCCTCCCCCTCCCCACTCTGTTGGTCAAGCTCAACTGGAACCATTCGGGACATCCATTGTTCGGTGTTTTTTATTTGTTTCTCTCCAGTAAGGCACATGTTTTCAAAGGCGACCCCCCAGCCAGCTTCTCCCCCCTCCCCACTTTCACATGACTAAGCGATTATCTTTGTTCTAATCAAAGAGACAGATGAAAAGAGTTTATTAATAAAAGTTTCCCTTCAGGAAGATTGGAAATGAATGATTAGTAAAATACATCCAATTTTACTTAGAGACCCCCTTGATTGGGAGGCATCTGTGAAGGGCAGGGATGCCAGAAGAGTGGCAAGGAGTTGGGCATCTGGAAGCTATTTGTGATATGGATTAGAAGTCAAGCTGCACAGAGATACCGCCTTAAGTCACAAAAGCTTGCTTTGCAGCAGGAGGAAATATGCTGCTTATTTATTGTGCTACTTTCCTCCCTTTGCTTCTCTATTTTATTTCCTTTCCATTCCTGCCCCCACCCACCCAACCACCCCCACTATTCATGTGCAATTATGACTACACAAATGTGTCAGCTGGTGGGTCTTGTTAGTATATGTATGCAGTGGGTAAGTATTTAGGAAGAAGAAAGAAGAGACAAAAATCAGGGATGTCTAGAAACCACACTAAATGTATTCAGGAGCCTGGGCACCGTAGGTAGTTGTCAGGACTGAGGCTGAGCCAACTAGCAACAGGTCTCTTAATGAAAAGCCGTTTCATGAATGATATTGCACCTAGAAGTTGAAATAATAATGAGAGGCTTGAGTATGTGTCAAGTCTGCTACATCTGTGTAACCATGGCCCTCATGAGGAGAAGGAGGGGGAAGAGGGGGAAGAGGGGGAGGAGGATGAGGAAGAGAAGGAGGAGAAGGAGAAGGTGGAGGAGGAGGACGAGGAGGAGGAGGAGGAGGAGGAGGAGGAGGAGGAGGAGGAGAAGAAGAAGAAGAAGAAGAAGAAGAAGAAGAAGAAGAAGAAGAAGAAGAAGAAGAAGAAGAAGAAGAAGAAACAACTATTTATTATTACACAGCTGCATAGTCCCTGGTAGTTCTTCCCTTTCAGAATCTTTTTCAAAGCTTGCTTCCATACCAGCTTTAATTACAAATGTTGCTAAATGAGTTAAAACACCAGCTTTTTGAATAAGTTATAAGTTAGGTCTTCTTTTTGGTAAAGTGACATATAATGTGTATTCTTCTCTAGGTTCTAAATTGCAGACCATTTCTGCAGCCTGGATGTTAGAGAACCTGTGCAGAAATCATGGATCAATTTGTAAATAATGGAAACGATGAAAAATACTATCTTCTCTGAATTTGTTAAATGAGTACTTTTGTCAATAAACATGTTTGAATTTTTTTGTGTTAATATATTTATATGTAAGTTGACAAATAAAATAATAGACTTTCATGATCTAGATTGTAATGGCTACTGTTACATAACAAGCAACATATCTATCTTTATCTCTGTTTCTCTCTCACACACAACAAACTGCTGAGCTTAAAATGCAGATTAAATTGGAATGTTATGTGAAAATGTTCACATTCAAAATGATAGCAAAAAGAAAACTATTTTGGGCAATTTAACAAGTACATCAGAACAATTTTACTGTTGATTATTAAGGTAAAAATGCAGTCTGAAATAGCTTGCATTTCTTATTTATGTAAATGGATGTCATATAATAGGGAGATCAGTGTGAATTAAGTGTAAGTTTTAGCATTTAGCATCACCATCACAGAAAGGGAAAAAAGCAGAGAGTTATAAACAGTTACAGTTATAAACACATGCAAGGAAAGAAAGAGAGAGAGAGAGAGAGAGAGAGAGAGAGAGAGAGAGAGAGAGAGAGTGAGAGAGAGAGAGAGAGAACTGAACCTGGCAGGTGCAATCGGGCTTTTCTATTGTATAAGCAATACTTTGCCTTTAGTATTAAAAAGAGGCTTATAATTTACAAAGAAAGCAAATCAATAAATAAACTGTCCCTAATCAGCCAAAGAGCTGGCAGAATGACATTCCATTATCCTGTCAGACATATTGCAATCAAAGGCAGGGAATCTCAAAAGGCAAGACTACATTTTACAAAGCCCTTCCATTTTCCCGGTGCCCTGCATCTTTTCTAGTACAGTTTGCTTGAAAGAGGGTAGGAGTCCACCCACATTCAGTTCCAAATACCTGGGCGCGTTTTGGCAGGGCATTTTATTTCATAATGCCATGCAAACTTCTTCCGTTGGACGAAAAGCACCCTTCCCTCCCTCCCCCCTCCCTCCCCCAGGCAGTGACGGCGGTGTGTCACTTGGGCATGGTGACAGCTGATTCTCAGCAGACAGGGCTGTCAGAGGATCAGAGGCTTCCACATGTACAAGTGAAATTAACTTCTGTTAGTCTGACATTTTCTACAATCAATACTCACAGGGTCCTTGTCTCTAGGATCAAAATTCATAAATCAAAAGCAGAGAGCATGAAATAAGGTATTTGATAAATCCATTAACTGAAGTGGAAGTACACTTCTGCCAAGCTGTTTAGAGTATACAGAAAGACTCACGGGGATGGTAGAAGCTATGAAGGAAAGATATGCCTCCCACTATGTCGAGCAAAGGGTTGGGTGGTAACATGTGTGCTTTTTAAAAAAAGGTTTTTTTAAATCCTATTCAGATTAACATGATATTCATGCTGCAACTTGGCTCACATCCGAGATGGATAGGTATGTATTGCATTCTCACCGAGATGGATAGCTACGTATTGCATTCTCACTGATAACCTTGAAAAACATAGCAAAAAGTATAAAAGTTTTAAGAGCTGACATTACATTTTGGATGCATGTGGATGCCACAATAAATCTTGGCTTGTCTCACCATTGCCCATCTCCATCCTTCCAAGTGTTTAGGACTACCTATTTAACATCTTCAACCAACATAGACAAGAGTCAAAGGGGATGAAAATTGTAGGCCACAACATTCAGAGAATTTGGAGGTAAGATTGGTTGACCAGACAAAAGCCAGAACTAAGGTGTTTGACAAAGCAAAAGTTTCAAAGACTTCAATTAGTCCAGGAGGCCAGGCAATAGGTCAAGGCACAAAACCTGGGTCCAAAGTTGAACATGAATTTGAAGGCAAAACACAAGAAGCAGCAATCCTGGAGTAAGAAATCCACAGACGTTGTTCCAGCAACGCCCATTTCTTTGGGCAGAACTAAATTGCCAAAGCTGGTATGTCCCCTCACGATGAACAAGACTTCCTGCTCTCATATAACCTGCCCGACCGGCATGGTGCCTGCTGCTCTCTGCCCTGGTTGGATCAAGGCAGAGGTGGGTTCCTACCAGTTCGCACCTATTCAGTAGAACTGGTTCGTCAAATCTACCGAACCGGTTAGAAGAGGTTCCACCAGTGGACCCGGAAAGCAGGCCACACCTACAGAAGAGGTTCCAAAATTTTTTGAAACCCACCACTGGTCCCTGGATATGATTATTCTACACTATCATGCTCATATTTATAAAATTCAGTGCCTCTGTGAAAGGTAAGGATGACTACTGCATTTGTGGTGCAATCAGAACATTGTGTGTGTTGAAGTTGTTTTAATGCAAACCAAAGATGCCTTTTAAAAAACAAGTTTACATCATATTCTTATGCATGCCAGTGCTGTGTGTGAGGTAATTTAAGGTGGCTCTGACAAGTGTCATCGGCATCTTCATATCCGATCACATGGGTGGCAAGCCACTCCCATCTGGTCACATGGGCAGCAAGCCACTCCCACAAAGGAGGCCACACCCACAGAGTAGGTTCGAACAATTTTTGAAACCCACCACTGGATCAGGGGGAGGTGTGGACCCCACCTCTTCATCTTTGCTGACTGCAGGCAGCTGCTTCTGTTTTTAACCTGGAGTCCCCAGATTAACTTGCTGCAGCTATGGCTCCTTCAGTTCGAGCTAAGCCTGCTACTTGTCCTGTCATTCTGGCTGTGGCTGCTCCATCAAATTGGAGCCCTCTGCTCCCTGGTTCATGTCTCCACACACTCCCATACTTGCTTCCCCAGCAGGGCCAGGACTGCTTCATCCTTCTCCTCTTCCTCCAAATTCACATCTGGAGAGTAGGCCGGAGGCACATCCATGACAGTCTCTGACATCACAAAGTTATAATGCATACTCTATCACTTTTTTATTGTTATAGTTTCTACCACAACTTCCCTGCCATATAGATTTTTAAAAAATAAAGTCATCCCAAATGGAATACAGTGAAATCTACAATCAACTGCTCTTAATCTCTCAAAAATAAACCCAATATATGCCTTGTGATTTCTGATACAATTAAAGAGAGACAAATATAAGCCTGACCATGTGCGGCTGCTTCAATACAGATCTTTCCCTAACAACTGCTTGCAATAAAAATGACATTATTAATAGCCAGGTACTTCCCTGGAGATATGATAGTTATATTAAGTCTGCTTTATTTTATATATTCAGTCACTACGCATCAGCTCATACAAATGGTTTGATTTTGCCTTCCTCTAATTACAAGAGGAGCCAATAATTAGAACAGTTTTTTTCTATATAGATCCTCTGTCTTCTAATATGTCAATAGTTGTGGTTTTCCTAGAGAGTTTAAATATACTGCAGTGGGTGCCCTTGAAAAAGATTTTCTTGTTATTCAGATTCAATAAAGTTTTCACTCTCTCACTGCTACGGTAGCTTTCTGGTGTATTGTTGTAGTAATTTTAGTACTATAATTAGTACTATTTTAGTAATAAAATAATAAAATAACTACTATTAAAAAAACAAAAGCTAATGCAAATTTAAAAAGAAAAGAATAAAAAGAAAATGCAGAAAAGAAAAAATAGAAAAGACAAAATAAGAACATATTAAAAAACAGAAAAAAAATATATAAAGAAGACTTCCCACTTCAGCACAAATATAAGCACTTTTAGTAACTTTTAGTACGTTGTCTTAAAATGCAACAAATTACCTCCTCTTGCCATATCACACTGCTTTTCTATAAACAAATCCTCTTAAAAACTCATCGTTTGAGCCCTAATCAGCAAAAGTCTATTAAGAGTTACCAGAGATAAAAACATACCGATTCCAAACATGATCGAATAAACCAACTACCTTTTATTTTTAACAAATTTGATATTTAACCGTTTCAAATAAGTGCTTGTTTTCTTTTCATTTTTTCTTTGTCCCTTCTCACAAAATTCTTCAAAGCTTTTTAAAATCCAATATAGGAAAGTTATCAAGGTCACTCTTTGGCTTTGTTACTTGTACATCTCTTTTAAATATTAAGGCATCCATCTTTTTAATTTGTATATCAAGTATAGCATCTTTTTCACATCATTCTTTTAGCCTGCCATTTTTAAAAAGTTGTAGATTTGTCTAGCAAAACCTTTCCTTTTCTACAATTCCTTTTAAACACAGTCTATCTATAAGGGCAGACACTCTTAAAATTACCTTCTATGTCCATTGTTCAAAAACATTATCCACCAATAAAATATTTTGCTTCATTCTGTGTTCAGAAATCAAATTTAAGTGTGCTGCTTCTTTAATTGTAAACTTAAGTTTCTTCTGGTTCCCTCTAGTGTGCAACCTTCAAAGTCCTATCTTATCATGTTATTTTTTTTAAAAAGAATTCAAAACAAAAGCATTTTCCCAGCAGAAGGATTATTATAATTGATCTCTAAATCTTATTTCAAATCTAATTGGATCCTTAGCCTGTTTATAACCTTCCAAAATCAATATTCTAATCACTCTTTGGCTGTTTATTACAAATATTAAGTCCTTCTAAACATTCTTATTGTGAACTTCATTGAAGTCTGTTTTCTTAGGATGTAGTATATTGAATAGTCAACATATTATACATTGTCTTCTACAATATAGCTCCTTCATCATTCATTTTTTCTGAGTTGATAGAGGAAGGCTAAGCATCATTTGGCATCATTTGAATATTAAAATTTGGCCCAAAGCAACATTTAAATTTTTGAACTTTCATCTTCACTTGACAGAACAAAGGAAGTGTGAGAATGGTTGCAAGAGGTAAGATAGTATTTAAAGTATTTTTTTTTTACTAAGGATTGAAGGAAACTCACCTGGTGTTATAAAACATGTCAATCAAAAGGTTCCTCATATCTGAAAGCAGTGAACGAGCTATTTCTGAAAGTGGTTAAAAAGAAGGAATGCAAACATATTGTCCTTCAATGGTTCTGACTTTAGGTTGAGCAAGATGACTATTCCCTTGTCTCTCAGACCTCTAAACCCTCTGGAGACTGCTGTGCCTGTGGTTTCATCATGGTGAGCAACTATCAGGAGTACATATGGGTGATCGCAAATCTTCTCTTTGTCCAGAAAGAATTACAAAGAGCCATCATTAGATGTCCCAGTTGCCATCTCTAGAAGTCCCAGTTGCCATCATTAAACAATGATCGATACTTAAGCAAGGACATGATCATGACTTCTGATTTCCTGAAGACGTTCCTATTAATTTTGCTTATGGGAAGCCAGTGAGAAATATTGGAATCATGATCGTGTGACCAGAGCTCACAATAATGTCATAAACATGAGCCAGCTGCCAAACATCTGATCACAATCATGTGACCATGGTGACACTGTAATGGCTGGAACACTGAAGACCTGTTACCATTGTAACTTTGAATGGTCACTGAATAAATGGTCATCATAACCATAAAGATTATCAGTAGACATGTTACATCATGTCAGGCTCTGTGTGCAGAATTTTACATAACTTCCAACCTCTCTTGGAAGAAGACAAAAAATATCTATTTTTACACAACATGCCTTACATTATATCCTATCTGGTGTTTTCAATTGCATTAACCCTCAGGTAGTAAGCACTACATGACCAGCTTGGTCTTACTTGGGTCTCCTTAGCCATAGATAGACAGTGGCCAGATGTTGTTTTTCTCAAAGACCTTAAAGGAACATAGACTGTATATACCATTCTCAGAAATTCTATATGTTCCTTGCGCCTAAATCTAATATACTATATATAGTTTTCAAAATGCAATGGTCCATGATTTCCATTTATGGGACAGGGTTTGAATCCTATGGAATAACATCTTGCTATCCATGATAAGACTCAGATAGGATGAAAGCAGTCACATAATGCCTGCCTTCTACCAAGTGTATGTGCTAAATTTAGGATTTCTTTCTGACAAACCAGTAGATGGAATACCATACAATATAATGCAGTTTCTAAGTGTCAGAACTAGATATGCTTAATAAATTTTCCCATTATGGATGATTGAGAAATTTGCTTGGTTTATCTTTGACTCACATATTTCTTTTAAAAAATAAGATGCACAAAAATGATCTTTGGGGGGGGGAGGGGGGTTTAAGGAAAAAAAAGGCAGTTTGAAAGAAAATACAAGCTGCATTTAATTTTGATTTTTTTTAAAAAATATTTTATCTGAAGTTGTAATTCCATGCATTAGGATGTTCTGAAATCATTCTATCCTCATATGTGAGGCTCCTTCTGTCACTAACCAAATTATTCCATTGTGCAAAGAGGAAACTATATTAGTTTGGCTCCCATGGGAACAAACTCAAGGGACTTGAACAAATTAAAAGGCAATATTCCACCGTAATGAAAGATATTAGTATTAATTTAATAACAAGAGATATGTGAAAACATAAATACAACACAATCAATTAGGAAAATATACAGTATGGCTCATATTCTATTGGGGATCTTAAGCTTGCTCATGGAAGATAGGTTTTCAATTCCCACATTCCTCATTCAATGTCTTGCCACTCTTGAAGGGCTTCCTCAGAAGAGCCCAACTCAATCATTTGCTTAAATACAAGAAAGCATGCAATCAGGACCAGGTTGGGGGCCACAAAAGCTGGCCCCATCTCTTATCATCCCCAGTTTCTCCATGTCCACTTGGGAGTTGTTGTAAAAATCCATATGTGCCTTCATCTGTGCAATCTATGAGCCTTCTTTCATAGGGTTATGGATTGTGAGGAATCAAAGGAGAGTATCTGTAGTTCAAGGTCGAATTGGGAAATTTTTGGTGTTCTCTGAGCTCGGTTCTTTATTTGCAGAGATTTCATTACCCAAGTACTACATCATCAGTGTGAGTACACAAGCACTATGAGATATCCTTTTCTTCTCATCCCATTAATAAATTAAGAAGTAGAAGGCACGGGCAATAGGATATCACCAAATGTTAAGTCAAGAATGTGCCCCGAAGGCAGTGGTGGGCTGCTGCCAGTTCAGACCGGTTCAGGTGAACCGGTAGTTTTGATGATCAGGTGGCCCCACCCACCCACCCCTGCCCTATCTTGTCCTATATTCCTTTCTTTCTGGCTCAGCTATTTCACGCGGCACAGCTGATTTCCACGCCGCCGCTGTTCTACTTACCAGGGCTGACTTAGAAGGTAAGCAGCTGAGCTTCAAATTGCTGTATTTTGAACGCTGTGTGCAAGCGTGTTAGGTGCACTCGTGTGCATGCATATGTGTGTGTGTGTGTGTGTGTGTGTGTGTTTGTTTGTGTGTGTGCACGAGAAGCATGTGTGCAAATCATATGATCATTGAACCAGTTGTTAAACTGGTTGCAGCCCTCCCCTTCCCAAAGGGACCTCTGAACCAGGACCAAATCTATTACATCCATGAAAAGAAATTATGTATACTTTGAAGGCTTTCAGACATTAAGTAGAGAAATTTTTTTATTGTGGACTTCATTAAAGTCAGGTTTTTTTTAGGTTGTAGTATGTTGAAGAGTCAATAGATTATATCATGTCCCTTGTAATGTAACTCATTTTTCCTCAAATGATAGAGGAAGTCCTAAGCTGGTATCATTTAAATATTCAAATTTGGCACAAAGCAACATTTACATTTTTGAACTTTTATCTTTGTTCGAGAGGAAGGTGTGAGGATGGTTGCAAGGGAGAAGGCACTTTTTCAAAATATTTAAAGAGCACTTGCTTTTGTGCAATTTATCTCCCACTTTAGCTACCTCTGAATTTTCCCACAGTGAAGACAAAATACCATGTAGTTTATTAACATTGATGATGGTGGTGATGATGAATATGTATCTGCCAATCAAGTGGGAAGAATTTTTGACCAATCTCCTCTTCAAGGATGATATAATTAGGGTGAAAGTAATAATTTGAGGACATTCTAGATGTCTCTTACATATTTATTAACTCATAATGATTTTTTAAAGTAATATTTTGAATCCCTACAAACTAACCATATTCATCTTTACCATCACCATGTTACATCAGTATATAAACAGTTCTTTAGTCCATGACATCAGCCTAAAACCAATGACCCAATTAAGAGTGGAGGTGTAGAAACAAATTTAACTCAGTATGTTCAGTGTACATCATCTGAAGGTTCCTTTTAATAGAGAGGTTCTATAAGAATATGAATGGGATGATTATTTTAATGAAATTCAATTATATTCCAATAACATGCTTGATATTTACTGTAAATGGTCTCATTTTTTCCTTCTCCGATGGACTCAATATCTTGTTCACAAGCAATTTAAGAAGTTATTTGGCACCAGATTCTAATATGCTACTTTGAAGAACATGGTAGATGAATTACAATCACAATTAATGACATGTCAATATCTTTCTAAGAAAAATATTGATATCCAATTGGTAATCAAGCATTTACTAGATGGCATAGCCATATTTCAGTGACTTTCATCCATCACCCTGGGCATTCAAATCCAGGGAAGTTTGGAAGATGAATCTTAAAGTCATGCCAAAAGCAAAAACAAAAAGATCTGTATTGAAATTATATTCATCACATATAAACATATGCATATCAGCTAAGTTTTAAATTTTTGCCAGACTATGGATGGGAAATTTAATCATTTTGAGTATAAAACCAGAAACAAAATATTACACCAGACTTGTAAAATGAAAGCTTATGTGTCTGTCTCACTCACATTACCTCTGTTGGCATGATATGACTAAATTATCCCTTCCCCCCAAAAAAACCCTAGTTAACAAGGCTATCCATATACAACTAAATTAATCCTAAATTGCCTACTAAGCATTCTGATCTACTATGTCATCCAAACTTGAAATTGTTGTTGGTTTCAACAGACAGACAGATAGACAGACATAAAATCAGCACTGTATCACTAGACAACCTCACTTGTATAGCTAGGAAAGAATTGATTGTCATGTTTCACTTTTCTTAAATAATCAAACTCAAACATATGTCTCCCTGCCTTTATAAAATGAATACATGGAAACTTTCTATGCTTGTAAATAGTTTAGCATGTTGGGGAGGGGGGGATCCAATGCTACTTCTTCTTATGCTTTTTACACACACACACATGCACGGACAACGACCCACATGAAAGACAAACTTGTAGTGAGTTGCTAGGCTTGAAAATCAATAATATCTTCAGGATCAGAGTAAAACTGGTTTTAGGCAAAAAGCAGGCATACCTCCATCAGTTGCATGCAAATTTCCTAGAAGCATAGAGCTGATTACTGCGGGAAAGAAAATGCTTGAATAAGATGGGCCTTTATTTATCTTACAATTTGTAACAGTTTTTTTTCTTGTTTAACTCATGTTCATATGTTCATGCTTATATGATACGAACTCAGCTACTTAACACTATATATAGTACTACTAAATGTTTTGCTGTCATAACCTAAAACTGGGCAAAGCAGTGCATCACAGGGCAACATTTTTGAACCCAAATACTTCAAATGAGCTAATTTACAGAATGTATCCAGAATCCAGGCCCATGGATCCTGAGGGAATGAAATGTGAAGGTGTTGTAGCTACTTCAGTACTACTGGATGCTGCTGTGGGAATGTGATCTTCATTTTCATTTCTACAGTTTTCCAGCCAGTCTCACAACCCCCCCCCCTCTCTCTTTCACCAGCAGCAGCCTCTTACTTGTTGGAAGGGAAGGGAAGGGAAGATTTCTAATGCCACATTTAGGTAAGGAAATATCTCTGTAATGATGACCCAATGGGGCATGGCTGTCTAGTTCAGGGGCCTCCAACCCTCAGGACTGCAGCCCACTACCTGGCTGTGGCCCATTCAAAACCAAGATGCGGAAGTGGCAGGGGAACATGTATGTGCACAGGCAGCTCCAAGTATACACACAGTGTACTCATACAAAAAGAGCCGAGGTGGCGCAGTGGTTAAATGCAGCACTGCAGGCTACTTCAGCTGACTCCAGTTCTGCAGTTCGGCTGTTCAAATCTCACCGGCTCAGGGTTGACTCAGCCTTCCATCCTTCCGAGGTAGGTAAAATGAGGACCCGGATTGTTGTTGGGGCAATATGCTGACTCTGTAAACCGCTTAGAGAGGGCTGAAATCCCTACGAAGTGGTATATAAGTCTAACTGCTATTGCTATTGCTATACAGTGGGTGAGCGCACACATGCAGCTCCATTTGTGTAAGTGGCAGGCTTGTGTGCCCATCACTTGCACATAACCATTCCCTCTACCTCCACTACCATCACATCCAGTCTGAAAAGCCAGAAAGGTTGGGGATTGCTGGTCTAGTTTAATAAATAAATGAAAGATTTGCTTTAACAGCATGTATCACATCCTTAAGAAACAGCCAGAGATTGATCTATATTATTGCACATGGACAAGCCTTCAATATATTAAAAATGATGACTTGGAGTCGACCGGAGGTTCTTCAGCTGGACAGACAAGGGAGGTGTGAGCTCTGAAGAGCCTCACATGAACTGTCTGACAAACCAATGCCGAGATCCTTTTTGGATCAGAACCTCCCTGTGGGGGTGTGGGGGTGTGAAGAAGGGGCAGCATCTCATCAGACCCAGAGGTAGTGCAACAGGTCCCTCATAGGTTGGAGATTTGCTCTCTGAATCGGTTTCAGGGAGGCAGCATGGCAACATGGCTGCACAGGAAGCTGACTTCAGGCCAAAGCAACTGAGCAATAGTGTGAAGGAGACAGGATGAAAAGCCTGGTAAAAAGATCTAATTAACCCATAGTCATAAATCAGAATTTGGAAAAGGCAAAGAACCTTGAGAGTATAAATAATATTGATGGACAGATTGGGATTTTGGAAGAAAGAAATTAAGAAAGAAAGAAAGAAAGAAAGAAAAAAAGAAAGAAAGAAAGAAAGAAAGAAAGAAAGAAAGAAAGAAAGAAAGAAAGAAAGAAAGAAAGAAGGGGAAAAATGGAGGGTTAAATCGTCAGCCCAAAAAGAGCCATTTGCTTTAAACAATTTGGAAACAGAAAGGAAAAAGCAGAGAAGTGACAAACCCATTCAAATACAAACTTTAAATTTGTATTTGAATTTGAAAAGATTATGTCTTTAAAAGAGATTAGGAGGGTGAAACGGAAACCAAAACATACTGAGGAGATTTGTTTCGCTTCGTTCAAGTTTCTTCTAACTAACATATCTTAAGCAACTCCAATTAATGAGAGGTGGAATGTAACAAGGGGAAAAATCAAGAAAAAAGCACTATTTTCTCACTGATAACCTAATCTTGCCTGTGCTGTGAATGGAATGTGAAACTCCCAGCAGGAAGTTTTAATTAACCAATTGTCATAAATCAGAATTTGAAAAAGCAGGAGGTGAAGATAAACATACCAGACTTGCTATGATTGAATATGATAATGGAAAGATAATTAAATAAAGGTTAAAATATATGGAATATGGACAAATATGAAACTGTTATGTGGAGAATGTAAAATAGAGGTATGTGATTCACTTGTATACATTATAATTAAACTGAGTTGCTAATTGAATATGACAATGGAAGGACAATTAAGTATAGGTTAAAATATATGAAATATGGGCACATATAGAACTCTTAAGATGATGAACAAAGTGAGATGTGTACTGCTTGTTATTCTATATAGCAGATTAATTTCATTAATCTACTATATATAATAACAGTAAGGATTGTTATTTAAAGACAATTAAGGGTAAGCTAAGTCAAGATATGGAAAAATGGAGAGGGGACATGAAATATACTTATAATGGAAAATTATTGAGATTATAAAGACAGAACTACAAATATGGGGCATGTAAGGATGACTAACTATATAAACATAAAGATGAGAATAGCTGGGAATGGTAACCAGGTCTACATCTCAGCCAAAAATAAGCTGGGGAATGGTTTAAAAATATAATTACTATATATGTATACTTTTTTCTTTTAAAAAAGACGGAGAAAGACATACAGGTGAAACTCAAAAAAATTAGAATATCGTGCAAAAGTTCATTTATTGCAACTTAAAAGGTGAAACTAATATATTAGATAGACTCATTACATGCAAAGCAAGATAGTTCAAGCCGTGATTTGTCATAATTCTGTTGAAGGAAGCATGAAATGCTCCAAAAATCTCCTGGTAGATCACTGCATTGACCCTGGACTTAATGAAGCACAGTGGACCAACACCAGCAGATGACATGGCTCCCCAAATCAACACAGACTGTGGAAACTTCACACTGGACTTCAAGCATCTTGCAGTGTGTGCCTCTCCATTCTTCCTCCATACTCTGGATCCTTGGTTTTCAAATGAGATTCAAAAGTTATTCTCATCAGAAAAGATGACTTTGGACCACTGAGCAACAGGACTTTGGACCACTGTGCTTCATTAAGTCCAGGGTCAATACAGCCATCTACCAGGAGATTTTGGATCACTTCATACTTCCTTCCACAGATGAGCTTTATGGGATGCTGACTTCATTTTCCAGCAGGACTTGGCACCTGCCCACACTGCCAAAAGCACCAAAACCTGGTTCAATGACTGTGGGATTACTGTGCTTGATTGGCCAGCAAACTCGCCTGAGCTGAACCCCATAGAGAATCTATGAGGCATTGCCAAGAGAAAGATGAGAGACATAAGACCGAACAATGCAGAAGAGCTGAAGGCCACTATTGAAGCATCCTGGCCTTCCATAACACCTCAGCAGTGCCACAGGCTGAAAGCTTCCATGCCACGCCGCATTGAGGCAGTAATTGCTGCAAAAGGGGCCCAAACCAAGTACTGAGTACATATGCATGCTTATACTTTTCAGAGGTCCGATATTGTTCTATGTACAATCCTAGTTTTATTGATTGCATGTAATATTCTAATTTTCTGAGATTGTGGATTTGGAGTTTTCATGAGTTGTATGCCATAATCATCACAATTATGACAAATCACGGCTTGAACTATCTTGCTTTGCATGTAATGAGTCTATCTCATATATTAGTTTCACCTTTTAAGTTGCATTGCTGAAATAAATGAACTTTTGCATGATATTCTAATTTTTCGAGTTTCACCTGTATGTTTAAATTAAATATGTATATAGAAATGGAATTATAAATACCATCAACATAAAATGGAGCTCGCTCAGAGGCTGAAATACACCAAATAAATGAGATAAAGAGTGTGAAGTAGAGGACAGAGGTAAAGGAAGAAGAGAGGGAAAGGAGAGAGGGCAGTGGGGAAGAGGAGGAGATAAAGAAGTAGTGGAAAGGGGAGAGTGGAGAAGGAGAGAGTAGAGAAGAGAAGGATGACAGAGGGAAGAAAGGAGGTAGGGAGAAGGAGGAGAGAGGGAGAAGAAAGTGATGGATAGGGTACAAATACGGTCTATGGAGAGCAGAAAAGACAATAATCATTTTTGGGAGTTGATGGTAGAACGAATTGGTGTAAACATGATGTAAATATAATATGATGTTGGTTATGTAATAGTACACATGTCATTATTTGTTATGAAAATGAAAAAATAAAAAAAACATTATTAAACAAAATGATGACTTTAAATGTTATAGGATGGCTTATGATAATCAACCTTCAAATCTCATTTTCTTCATATTTAACAAATACAATGCTCCATTCATACATAGGACCAGATAGAATCCAACTTGTTTCAACTGAATGATGTTCAGGCAAATTTCTCTCAAGAAGGTAATAAGTATTAATGATGACAATCTGTACAGGCAGCATTTGCTCAGAGCTGGGGATTTTCTCATTTCAAAAAGCAAAGATGAAAAAAAATATCACTGCACTTTTAATGAAAGTTATTCATATTAGAAATGAACATTTTAGCCTTTGAGAAGAAAAATAATACATCTTCATCATAAAGCGTATATATATATATGTCTAGCTTTCATATTTCTCTAGATTGGAGGGTTCTTAATGGCATACAGGCAAAAAAGCAATGATATTTTACACATACACACACTCACACAATACCCAAAGTTTATGCTTGTAAATATAATGCAATATCATATAATGCAATATCATATAATGCAATATAATATAATATAGTATAGTATGATATGATATGATATGGTATGATATGGTATGGTATGGTATGGTATGGTATGGTATGGTATGGTATGGTATAGTATAGTATAGTATAGTATAGTATAGTATAGTATAGTATAGTATAGTATAGTATAGTATAATACAATACAATACAATACAATACAATACAATACAATACAATACAATACAATACAATAATATTGTAACATAAAGGAACACAACATAATATAATACATATAATATATTATAATACATGTATTGTTACATTATGTTGTTTGGTTAAGTTAGGTTAGGTTAGGTTAATATATACGGAAACCAACCAAATGTCTTGTTAGAAGAATTATGCTGCTAGAGAAAGGCCCTGTTTCTTGAAACAATGAGTTCTGTCTTGATATATGAATAAAGGAATTTACGGATGACTTCTGTGTTTTGGAATCTTCCTATTGGCAAAGCTATTTCCCTTTGTATTTTTCACCAGAGAGTTTATTTCTGAAGTATGAAGAACTAATAGCCAATGAAATTTCTTCGGGACAAGGTATTAGAACAGACATAAGGAATGTGAAACTCTCTAGAAGTTGTTCAATTAAAATTTAGAGATGGGAAATTGGAATTTAATGGAGGAGAAAGGGAGAAAATAATTTCTCTAAATTTATCCAGGGAGAGTGAAATTTTTCAGAAATATCTTAAGGACAGGATTTTCCCTTGGCAATGAGAGTGGCTATTGAAAAACTCCCAATGTGAAATTCCATTTTGGTGTCTTCCTTGGGGATTGATATAAAGCTTAGAAAGTCAGGAAAGCTGTAGATCATGAGAAACATAACTTTAAAATGAAATGCAATACCCAAAACATCTGTAGGATCTGATGGTGTTATCAGAATGTCCAAACAAAGCAACTTGAAGTCATAATGCAAGCAGCATCCTCTCTCTCTATCTCTCCCTCTCCCTCTCTCCCTCCCCCCCCGTGTGTGTGTGTGTGTGTGTATGCTCACCATGCCATAAGTCTCATATGAGAGATGGCGCTTATGAAACTCATTTCATCATTTGCAGACGATGTCTGCAGATGTCCTATAGACATCCATGCAGGATATTCATTCACCCTCTAACCTTGTAACTAAGTAAGAATGTCACTTTTTTGCCATTGGGACATAAGAATATTCTATTCTTCTTTGGGCAAGTTTTGTACACAGTTCTTACAGATTGCCTGAGAATAAAAAAAATGCAGGATAATTTAGGACTACAATCTCAGCACCTCATGCCATTGGAAATGTTGAATAAGGCTAAGAATGTAAGGTATTCAGTGCCATTTGGAGGTTATTAAGCTCCCCACTTCTATAGCAGGGCCACTGCAAAATGCATAGTGGGATTGCAAAACCTGGAGAATCAGTGATATCTTAATCCTCCAAAAAACGTTTACATGTATTTCGATTTGATTTTCATATCATAGTCTCTTAAACGGAAATCTGCCCTCTGGAACGATCTCCCCGTGGAGATCCGGACTCTTACTACCCTCCCGGCCTTCCGCAAAGCCACCAAGTCCTGGCTGCTCTAGCAGGCCGGGGGGCTTGTGAAATATCCAGCCCCACGGAAAATGTGAATGTTGCATATTTTTAAAGTGTTGTTTTGTCTATTTATCCCCCTCCCCTTGTCTATTGTGAGCCGCCCTGAGTTCTTCAGGAGTGGGTGGCATACAAGACAAATAAATAAATCTAAAAAGGGAAGAATACTTTCCTGTACTTTTTCTTTTGATGTGGTTTATATAGTCAGAGCAGTTACAACAGAGCTCTAAACTCAGTAAGAGGGAATCGAGTTCTGACTTCTTCTGTTGCATCTCTTGTCTTTGACAAATCCATTCTAAGGAGTAGGTGGAAAACCTCAAATTCATGGTGTTTTGGGTTAAATTATTAAACTCAGAAAACCACAAACAAATAACCGCCATGTTTTGCTAGCAACCTGTCATTTTTAAAGGGAACTAGCTGATAACCCAGCGTTGCCCAGATATTTATTTATAGGGGGGAAATTTCTGGACCAAACATATTTTTTTGTTCTGACCCCCCCCCCCCCCCGTCCCACACCAACACACACTCCAAGCCAAAGATAAGTTATGGCATTTAATTAACAGACAGATAGGTCCTTGGCAGCAAACCGGCACAGACAAGCTTGGGCAGCAATCCAGCACAGATAAGGCTTGGCAGCAATCCAGCCTACCAAGCTCACAATAATGTTCTCCGACATTAATTCCTGCATTGACTTCTGCAAGAGGGGCGTGTGCACAAGCAGTCTTTTTATAGTCTGGAGAGGAGCCTAATGACCACTAGCTGAGTGCAATTACCTCCTGTAACTGCACAACTGTTCCTGACGCCTATTAGCTCTTCCATGCCATGCATCCAGGAACAACTCACTGCTGGTGTCAGGCTCACTCTCCATGGTCTCCTATTCTATTTATTATTCTATTTATTAAATGTATAGGCCGCCCAATCCCGAAGGGTCCAAGGCTCAGGTGCCTCCTGGTGGCCAACCAGCCTCTCTGCACCCTGCTCAGAGTCAGAATCCTGTCCAGGGTCCTCCACATCTTCCAGAGCCGACTAATAGGGCCCCTCGCTGTTGGAGTCTGGTGGCAGCTCCAATGGCTCCTGCTGGGCCACAACAATTTCTAATGTTGGATTTCGCCCCTTATCAGAGGGAGCCCCCTTGTAGAGTACTGTGAAACCATTACCATGTCAACTCCACTGTGCTGTACAGTAGAAGTCATTTTACAACAGTACAGTAGAATCCATTTTAAGGCACAACATGCTGTATCTTAACAGAACACACACCCTGAGAGATGCTAGAGGTATCTGACCCCCATAGTATTTGTTTCCAGAGAGTAAGCCATCTGTGTACCAAGTTTGGTTGAAATTGTGCGAGGTGTTCCAGAGTTATGCTGGAACAGACAGACAGACAGACAGACAGACAGACAGACAGACAGACACACATATATCGATTGACAGCAGCAGTAGCAGAAAACTACAATGATGCTAACATGTGGCCTGACATCTGGCATAAGAATTTTGTGGTACATATAAAATAATATATACAATGATCCAAATTAAAATACTCTTTTCAAAAAATCACTCGCGCATGTGCGAGAACGGAAGATGGCGCCCAGGCGTTTTGCTCCAGACGATAAGGAGAGCAAACGCTGGAAAAACATCTGAAAACCCTGAAATTTATGCGCCCGAAGAAGGTTCCGGGGATGTCCGGAATCCAGGGGACCCGAGGAGCCCAAACCTTTGCGGGGGTCGCCGTTTCTGAGCGACCCCGGACAGTACGATCTCGAAGGTCTGTGAACTGCGAGCCACCCGCGTTATCCGACAGTGGGGGGGCGGCGTCGTGTCAGCGTTTTTCGATCCAGGCGATTTACTTTGGTCTATTGAGCCACAGCACTGGGGTTTTACGGGACTATTGCCATCTTGGAAGGAGAGAGAATTTATAGGACCAGCCCAGTCCCTTGCAGGGGTCGCCGTTTCTGGACGCCCCCGGGCTCTACAACTTTGGGGTTTTGGGTTCCGTGAGCTGTTTGCATTACTTGGCGGTGGGAGGAGTAACACCACGCCGGCTGCAACGGTGGTGGCTTCTGGCCTCTCTACCTGGCTTCTCTACCTGGCTTCTCGAACTTTTTCTACCAGGCTTACTGAACTGCCTCATTGGGGCTGTGTGAGACCATCATCATCTTGGAGGGAGAGAGAACGTATTGGAGCAGTGTGGGGACTGAGCAGAGTGGATGGGTGGCTTCCCCCGACGCTGCACCAGCCCCTCCGGATGGCCCCTTTTTCCATCCAGCCTTACTTCCCTCCCAGCATTGCCTCCTCCCTTCTTTATCCCTGCCCAGTCAGGTGGCTCCCTGGACGCATTTTATTTCCTGCCTCCCTTTGCTTCGGTGAGGCTCTGCCTTGTGTCTTCCACGTACCATCTGGCGCCCCCTTATGGTGGGTTTTTAATTTCCAGCCACATCTGATTGTGGTGTTTGGTTACCCAGACTTGCTAGCCAAGTTCCATCTGTCTTTGGTCCTGCTATCTCAGTTCCATCTGGTTCCAGACCCGCTAGCTCAGCTTTATTTGGCTTCGAGTACCATCAGCATCATTACCTACCACTATTATCCTGGGAACTCTATTTGGAGCAGCACTGGTGGAAGACGACCTCCTATCCCCTTTATTTATTCCGGACTCTTTGGACTTATCCAGACCAATAGAAGAGGGGAATACGAACTACCCCCCCCGTATACCTTCTCCGGACTATAACTGGACGCTAATCACAACATCTATTTTAATTACTTTAATTATGGAGAGCCATTTGGCTCGATCTGGACTCGCTTTTTAACAACGTAATAAGTGCGCAATTCTATTTTTTTCTTCCTTTTTCTATCTTTTTCTATCTTTTCCTTACTGTGTTTGGGATATGTTAGGGGTATGTATGAGATTGAATGAATGATCCCACTTTTTATTATTATTATTGTTGTATTTCTGTGTTTTAATCACCATGTGGGGATTGTTTGAGTGAGTGAATGAGTATGTATGATTCGGAGGACCTGGTGGGATTTGCGGGGGCCACCGGGGTGGTTGGGGGAACTACATCCACGGGAGAGGGTCGGAGCATTGCGGTCATAACAGGGAGAGGCAGATACGGCGGGGACTTTAGGGCTGGCCATTACCGGGGAAGGAGGGTTCGCTATATCACAGAGATCCCTCCTTCCGGCCCTATGAGTCCCACTCCAAGGTCAGATGGCGCGAGTAGTCAGGACCCTGGTCTCAGGCTGTTGTCGCTAAATGCCAGGTCTGTAGTTCACAAGGCTCCCCTCGTCCGGGACTTGATAACAGACGAGGGCGCAGACCTGGCATGTATTACTGAGACATGGCTGGGCACGGAGGGAGGAGTCCCCCTCGTAGAGATGTGCCCAGACGGATTTCAGGTGCTTCATCAGCCGAGAGCCCAGGGAAGGGGTGGCGGTGTGGCTATTGTAATCCGGGAGTCTTTAGTACCTCGTAGGATCCCTGCTCCGGAGCTTGTCGGGTGTGAGTCCCTACTGGTGACACTGGACCTCAAGGGTCAAGTGGGTTTGCTGCTTACGTACCTGCCTCCCAACTGCGTTGCAGCAGCCCTCCCCTCGCTCCTTGAGTCAGTAGCCAAGCTGGCAGTTGAGTTCCCTAGGCTTATGGTTCTGGGGGACTTCAATTTGCCTTCGCTCGGTGAACACTCTGATGGAGCGCAGGAGTTCATGGCCTCCATGACAGCCATGGGCTTGACCCAGGTAATTCGAGGCCCAACCCACTCAGCGGGTCACACGCTCGACCTCGTATTCCTCTCGGAGCAGTGGAGTTATGATCTTGGTCTGAGGGGAAATGAGATCATTCCCCTGTCGTGGTCAGACCACTGCCTACTGAGGCTAGACTTCCGGAGGCCAAACCCCCACCGTAGGGAGGAGGAACCGACCAGGTGGTTCCACCCCAGGCGACTTATGGACCCAGTAAGGTTCCAGACGGAGCTTGGGGTTATTCCAGATGCTCTCGCCCACAGTTCGGCGGAGACTCTTGCTGCTGCCTGGCACTCGGCAGCATCAGAGTCTCTGGACCAGATTGCGCCACTACGGCCCCTCCGGGTCAGCGGCCCACGGAGGCCTCCTTGGTTCACCGAGGAGCTCCGTGAGATAAAGCGCCGGAGGAGACGCCTAGAGCACCTGTGGAGGTCCGATAGGTCCGAGTCGAGCCGGGCACTGTTGACATCTTGCACCAAGGAGTATATTCGGGCTCTAAGAACAGCCAAAAGATCACACATTGCCTCCTTGGTAGCGTCCGCCGAGTCCCGCCCAGCCGCCCTGTTTGGGATAACCCGCTCCCTCCTAAACAGGAGGGAGACGGAGAACCCCTTACAGGGTAAGGCTGAGGAGTATGTACAGTTCTTGGCGGACAAAGTTGCTCGGTTTCGATCGGACCTGGACTCCACTCCTGCAGATCCAGCCGAGACACAAGGGAATGATCTGGCAGACCATCTCTGGGTTGAGTTTCAGGATGTTGCCTCCGGGGATGTGGACAAGGCTATGCGAGCTGTGAGTGCCTCCACCTGTATACTGGACCCGTGTCCCTCCTGGCTGGTTGCCAACAGCAGTGAGGTGACACGAGGCTGGATCCAGGCGGTTGTTACCACCTCTCTTCGGGAGGGGCATCTCCCCACCGCGCTGAAGGCAGCGGTGGTGAGACCCCTCCTGAAGAAACCGTCCTTGGATCCAGCAGTTCTTAACAACTACCGTCCAGTCTCCAACCTCCCCTTTGTGGGGAAGGTTGTTGAGAAGGTGGTGGCCTTCCAGCTTCAGCGTACCTTGGAGGAAGCTAACTATCTTGACCCCTTCCAGTCTGGCTTCAGGCCCGGTTACAGCACAGAAACCGCTTTGGTCACATTGACCGATGATCTCTGGAGAGCCAGAGATGGAGACCATGCATCCATCCTGGTTCTCCTTGACCTCTCAGCGGCTTTCGATACCATCGACCATGGTATCCTTCTGCGACGACTGCGGGAGGTGGGGGTGGGCGGCACTGTTTTGCAGTGGTTCTCCTCCTACCTCTCGGACAGGTCACAGTCGGTGTTGGTGGGGGGGCAGAGATTGTCCCCGAGGCCCCTTACTTGTGGGGTGCCGCAGGGCTCGGTCTTATCCCCCCTACTATTTAACATATACATGAAACCACTGGGCGAGATCATTCGGAGGCACGGGATAAAATACCATCAGTATGCGGACGATACACAGTTGTATCTGTCCGCCCCGTGCCAACTCAATGAAGCGGTGGAAGTGATGAACCGGGGCCTTGAGGCTGTCAAAGACTGGATGAGAGCTAACAAACTGGTGCTCAACCCGGAAAAGACCGAGTGGCTGTTGTGTTTTCCTCCCAATAATTTGGCTAATGTTCCATCAATCAGGCTGGGGGGACAAAATTTATACCCCTCAGACAGGGTCCGCAACTTGGGAGTCCTCCTGGACCCACAGCTGAGTTTTGACTATCATTTGTCAGCTGTGACCAGGGGGGCATTTGCTCAGGTTCGCCTGATGCGCCAGTTGCGGCCCTACCTGAACCGGGAGGCACTCACAACAGTCACTCAAGCCCTTGTGATCTCTAGGCTGGAATACTGCAACGTGCTCTACATGGGGCTGCCCTTGAAGAGCATCCGGCGACTTCAGCTAGTCCAGAATGCGGCCGCGCGAGTGATCGTGGGCGCACCACGGTTCGCCCACATAACACCGATCCTTCGTGAGCTGCGCTGGCTACCTGTTGATCTCCGGGTGCACTTCAAGGTCCTACTTACCACTCACAAAGCGCTCCATGGTAGTGGATCTGGCTATTTGAGAGACCGCCTTCTGCCAATTACCTCCCTGCGTCCCATCAGATTGCATAGAGCTGGCCTCCTCCGAATTCCATCCGCCAGTCAGTGCCGACTGGCGACTACGCGGAGGAGAGCCTTCTCAGTTGCAGCTCCGACGCTATGGAACAATCTCCCCGTGGAGATCCGCACCCTCACCACCGCCCAGGCCTTCCGCACGGCCCTTAAGATCTGGCTATCCCATCAGGCCTGGGTATAAAAATTTTAGTTCGTCCCCTCCCGAATGATGAATGAATGTTGTGCTCTATTTTTAATATTATGTATTGTCTTATGTTTTTTGTCTTTGTACCCCCTTCCCCGTGTTTTGTAAGCCGCCCTGAGTCCCCTCAGGGAAAAGGGCGGCCTATAAATTATAATAAACATTCTAAACAAACAAACCTTTTACCATAGTTTTTCCAGGGCTTATAGCCATTAGCCAGGAAAGGCAATATGGACATAGTCGTAGACATATTATCATTCAAGAAAAATGCCAATCTGCCATCTTCTCAAAAAGCTGGGAAAGACTTTTTGAGCTAGATCTACTATTTATAGTAGCGATGAGTGCACAATTGAAAGAGCTGAATGACCTTAAGGGAAGATCACCATGGAAAAAAAAACCTGATCTATATGGTTGTTAAAAAGCAACAGTGACTTGATGGCACACACTCATCATCACTTCCAGGCAGTACAGAGATGGATTGGTTGGCCAACAGTCCCCACATGAGATACTGTAGATATTTTTCATCCCTGGTAGAAATATTAGTAAACTATATTTGCCATCAATGTTTTGGAAGCATTCAGAACAGAGTTGGGTTCCTACCAGTTCGCACCTATTCAGTAGAACCGGTTCGTCAAATCTACCGAACCGGTTAGAAGAGGTTCCACCAGTGGACCCAGAAAGCAGGCCACACCTACAGAAGAGGCTCCAAAAAATTTTGAAACCCACCACTGGTCCTTGGATATGATTATTCTACACTATCAAGCTCATATTTATAAAACTCAGTGCCTCTGTGAAAGGTAAGGATGACTACTGCGTTTGTGGTGCAATCAGAACATTGCGTGTGTTGAAGTTGTTTTAACGCAAACCAAAGATGCCTTTTAAAAAACAAGTTTACATCAAATACTTATGCATGCCAGTGCTGTGTGTGAGGTAATTTAAGGTGGTTCTGACAAGTGTCGTCGGAATCTTCATATCCGGTCACATGGGCGGCAAGCCACTCCCACCTGGTCACATGGCAGCAAGCCACTCCCACAAAGGAGGCCACACCCACAGAGTAGTTTCGAACAATTTTTGAAACCCACCACTGATTCAGAAATGGCACTTCAGAATCTGCAGGTGCATGAGTATAGCTCTGGCTATAAGCTTCAAAAGACATAGTTGTCAGTAGTGGGATCCTACCAGTTTAACAACTGGTTCGGTGATCACGCACTTCACATGCGCTTAGTAACTTCCCCATTACTGCTTGGGAGGGAAACAACTGAGGCACAGCAGTCCACTCTGCTGCATGACTCAGCTGAGAAGATATACGTGAGTTAAGCACAGGGGCAGGTGGGTGGGCTCACTTCATCGTCGGAGCAAACCAGTTTGTTCCCAGCTGATGGTTGGAGCTACTGATACGCCAGAACTGGTCTGAACCAGTAGAATCCCACCCCTGATAGTTTCTTTAAAGACCTGCTGAAGCAGGCCAAGTTGTCTCCTCCTATGAAATGAATCATTAAAAAATTAAATTCATAGCATGGTAGAATCTAAAAATAAAAGTAAAATTAATCTCTCCTTTGAATTGGACTGAAAAATCCTGGTGCTCAACAGTTAACAATCTTCCTGTATGCATGCCTTAATATATGATATATAAATACATCAAAACATCAGCTACAGCATACAATATATATATATATATATATATATATATATATATATATATATATATATATATATATATATATATATATATATATATATATATATATAATGTACTATAATATAGTAATCATGTCATATACAATAAGAATAATTACAATAATATTATATGGGATGATAAGTTTGCTAATATGATATTTCTAACATGGTTCCCCCTCCAAACTTGGTTTTATCAAAATTTCACCTGTTTTTTTTTAAAGAATATTATGAGTCATTGACTCATTGATTGGCTTAAGTGCAGCTCTTGGTGTGTGAGAGCATTTTGTGATCATATCTGGTTAGAAAAGGAACATAAGGAAAGCTCACTTTTTTCCCTTATAGCAATTAACTGTGCGCTGCACATCGTAATACTACACTGCCCTGCCATAGATTTGGTTTTCCGTACAAAGGAAGCCCGTCTTCAATTTAGAAAGGTTAAGAAACCATTAGCACTGATGGCTTATAGAACATAAACATTTGAGATGACTCATACTTCGTTTCTTCATGCCATTTAGGAATTAAGGATTCTTAATTGATGTAATGCACCACAAGTTCCAATGGTTTTCAGCTAGAGGAGTGCATAACTCTCCTGTAATTTGAGCACACTATTCTAATTGATTAATTGAGTTTCCTTGTAAGGCAGCTTTGGAGTTTGGGACTGCTATCCGTGTTCAATGTAATAATAAAAATGCTTGAACCTGCAATATAAAGTCATAGTATCAATCAAGGGAGAAAGTACAGAACGTTATAACTCAAATGGGAGGCAGATTTTCTGGCATCAGGGCTTGTATTTTGCACCAAACAAACACTAAGGGTGGAGAAGATCACATTAAAACTGAGCATTTATTTTCAATGGAGGCAGTCCTCAACTTACGGCCACAACTGAGTCCCATATTCCCATTGCTAAGTGAGACAGTAGTTAACATCTTACAACCTTTCTCGCCACCACTGTTAAGTGAATCACTGCTGTTGTTAAGTGAGACCACAAGGTTGTTCAGTGAATCTGTATTCCCCATTGACTTTGCTTGTCAGAAGGTCGTGGAAGGGGATCACATGATCCCAATTGCTAGAGTTTGAATTGTAATTGCAAGACCATGGGGATGCTGCAGGTGAAAATTGGTCATAAGTCACTTTTTTCAGTGTTGGGGCAGTCACTAAACAAATTGTTGTAAGTCAATAATTATCTGTATGGGGCTCTTTCCCATCTGCTCCAAAAAACTAAGCAGGGATTCATGGGTATATGAGAGCTGAGGTGGCTCAGTGGTTAGAATGCAATGCTTCAGGCTACTTCAGCTGACTGCTAGCTCCAGTTTGGCAGTTCAAATCTCACCAGCTGAATCTTCCATCCTTCCAAGGTGGGTAAAATGAGGACCCAGATTGTTGGGTGCAACATGTTGACTCTATAAACTGCTTAGAGAGGGCTGTAAAAGCACTATGAAGCGGTATATAAGTCTAAGTGCTATTGCTATTGCTATTAGTATTGCTATATGAGTGGAGAGACTTCCAGAGATTCCTAATCTTTAGAACATGAAAGAGAAAATCCAAAAAACCTTGAACCGCCTTACGATTGCTTCTCAGATATCAGGAGTGAAATTAATTTAATAGAAGAGGGAAGACTATACTTGAATTTGGGATAATATTTTTTTAAAAAATGCCTTCCTGTCCGATATTGAACGAAATCATCAGCAGAATACAATACACTGCTTTCTCCCTGTACATTTTAGGAGGGAGAATATAAAGGCATATGAATTTAAACAAGGGATTTTCTAGTCATGCCTCCAACACTATTTTCTGTAAAAATAGCATTTAGCAGCAAGATCTCTCCCAATTCTAGTGTTGACTAGCACTGATGATGTTACCTAGTTTGGGTAATGAAAGGTCTGCAAGAAAATAATCAAGCTCAGAGAGTGCCAAGGAGCACTTATTCCTGGGGGTATAAAAATTGAAGCCATAGAATTGGACTATAAGTTAAGTAATAATGTTATAATATGGTGGATTCTATGCTAGTTAAAAAAAAGCAGAGCTACAGCATCCATCCACCCATCCACCCATGGGCCAGGGTGGGCATGGCCAGCTCGATGTTGCTCATGTTGGAGGCACCTGTGGTGGCCCAAGTGCTCTGCCAGTGAAAATGGGCTCCTGAGCTTCTTTTTTGGGTGGGATGGCCTCCTGCAACATGATTTTTCCCTCTTCCGTCATAATACAAATTACAATGTTGCCAAGATGTTTAAGAGGACCTGGGAAGAGGAATGAGGCAGGGTTACATTCATTCAATATGTATTTTGTTTTCCTGCTGCAATTTCCATTTTTTCCCTTTCTCTGACCCTAACCTATAGTAGTGTGCTAATATCATATAATGCCAGTGTGAACTTTTTTCTTTGGCATGATATAAAATATTCATAGCAATATGCACATTTTAGTCAGATCTGCTCATAATTTGTATCATTCAGCCCATTAAAGGGGCCACAATTGATTTCAGTCATGGTTCAAGGCTGCTCTGAAATAATCAGAAAACAATGCCATGAAGTTACAAGGTTCTTTTTTAAATGTATGGCAATGTCATGACATTTTATAATTGAGACCTCTAGTTCTCATAGCTATATCAGAATCCATAAGAAATGATGGGGACGGGAGAGAAGAATTGTGTTTTGACAGACGCAACAGCATGAGATGTACAAGCGAGATTGTATAAAGTCAGCCATGTAGAAAGTTATCGGATGTTCCAGTTTGTGCCCCCATGAAATTGGCACAAATCATCTGGATTTGACTTTGGAAAGGTGGTTAGAAGAAACAGAAGAGAGAGCAAACAAGGAGGTAATGGCCACTCAATGACTTAACCTATGTCATAGGGCAAACGTAGATGTCAACAAAGAATCAAATAAAGATGAATGGACTTCTCATGCGACAGTGCAATGCCTCATTGGGCTCAATTTAATTAAACAGAGAAACTGCTCATATGGAAAGATTAATAGGGCAGAGGCCATATAGTAAACCAAGGCAAAAGTAACACCATGTATAGATAGTATCGGACTCCAGCTATGACATGGTACTACTTTTTAAAAAGCTAAAGAAGCCAACATGGGGAACATAAAGCCAGATGCTTATCAGAAAGAAAGTCCTTGCAGTTTTGCTATTTGTGATCTGATTTAACTAAGTCACTCTCAGCAAATGAGTTAGGTAGTAAGATTTTCCTAGCGCTTGTAACAATTAAATGGAGTAAATATTTGCCCCTCCTCTCCTCTCCTCTCCTCTCCTTCCTTCCTTCCTTCCTTCCTTCCTTCCTTCCTTCCTTCCTTCCTTCTCTACCTCCCTCCCTTCCTCCTCCTTATGCTCCTTCATGTCTGTCCATGCTTCAGCTCATGATTTGTTGCCTTTGATATATTGGGATTGCATCTCAAAATATACAGCCACCATGGCTACTGGTCATACCTCTTTTAAAGTTTTGGAGTTGTAGTATTCTCATCACATCAGTAAAGCTGATTTAGAACCAATGCAATACAACTGCATAACATACTGCAGCCTAAAATATCTGATAGGAAGAACTGCAGCTTTATTAAAAGCAAGCTATTTAACATAAAAAATTGATAGTTAAGAGTTTTCCTCATTTTTTATTTGGAACTCTGTTCTAAATAAATATCCCATTGTCACTGAAATAAAAAGATAAACATGCTAAAAAAAATCAGAAATATGTAGGCTTTTGCATTGCTAAATAGAACCCAGAAGAAAATAACTCTTAACCATGTTATGGTTATTGACCATCTATAATCTTATCTAACTCCTTGACTGGCTCACAGACCTGCTCATGAAAATGAGGCTAATGAAAATAAAATATCACTAAACTAACTTCATCTATCCATAACAAAAGACCAGTGGGGGGGGGGGGGCTTTTACCAGGTTTGCCTGGTACGTCAGTTGCGCCCCTTCCTGCATCGGGATGCTCTGTGCACAGTCACTCATGCCCTCGTCCTTTCTTGCCTAGACTACTGTAATGCTCTCTACATGGGGCTGCCCTTGAAGAGCACCCAGAAGCTTCAACTGGTCCAGAATGCGGCTGCGTGGGTTATCATGGGGGCAACCAGGAGCTCCCATGTTACACCCCTTTTAGGCGGCCTGCACTGGTTGCCGGTTGTCTTCCGGGTGCGATTCAAGGTACTAATTATGACCTTTAAAGCGCTCCATGGCTTAGGCCCAGGGTACCTGCGAGATCACCTACTGCCACCAGTAGCCTCCCATCGTCCAGTGCGATCCCACAGAGTTGGACTCCTCAGGGTGCCGTCGGCCAGACAGTGTTGGCTAGTGACCCCCAGGGGGAGAGCCTTCTCTGTAGGAGCGCCTTCTCTCTGGAATGAGCTGCCCCCGGAGCTTCGTATAATCCCCGACCTCCGGTCCTTCCGACGCGCCCTAAAAAGTTGGCTTTTCCAGCAAGGCAGCCTGGCCTGAACAAAACAAAACAAATTATTGATCACTGTTAATTTTAACTTGAATTCTTTTTTAAAAAATGTCATTGTCGATTTTAATTGGGTTTGGGATATTCTATTTAATTTTTTTTAACTTTTGTATTACGTGTTTCTTTTAATGTTGTATGCCGCCCTAAGTCCTTGGGAGAAGGGCGGCCTATTAATCTAATAAACCTAACCTAACCTAACCTAACTAACTTCATAAAGATAGGCATAAACTGAGGCTCTCCAAACTTAGGATTTGTGAACTTCAACTCCCAGAATTCTTCAGCTGGTGTTTTACTTGAACTAAACAATGGACAAGATTGTTCTTTTAGTTAAAAATAAACATTGTCTGGGTTTAAAAAACTCATTACAGAGAAAAATGATCTATTAATATTCACTGCCCAGAACCTCTTTTTGGGGGAGGGATGGGTGGTTAAGAAGTAAGAAAAAAAATCATATTTGTTTGTTTGTTTGTTTTTATATTTTTAATCAAAAGTTAGACATTATGGATGCTTTAATTTGGTTACCTGCAGTGAGCAGGGAGATGGACTTCACAACTTCTAATATAACTTGAGATGATAACTTTAAAATGGAGACTGGAGGTTAAGACTTCCAAGAGATTGAGTAATATGAGGATATTCATTCCTTTGGAGATCTATGGTCAAAATACCCTAAATAATTTGGCTACTCATTCCCTCTTGTGTTAAATTCTTAAGGAGGGTTCTTTTTCCAACATACTATATAAACTGTGTCTATGTACACAGCCAGACAGACAGACATGAAGGAGCATTGCACATATATCTGCACTCATCATTTTAGACTTTACTGTAACAAAGGTAAATAATACATACTTTCACTGTTACATATGCAAGAATAAGAGTTTTAGCCAAGCTCTTACATGATTCATAATAACAACTGACCCTAGTTGTTATTATGAATATTTTCCCTGCAAGGAAAAAAAACATATTATGATAAAGCAGCCAAAGTAATGTTAAAGCTCAGCTACTGGCTCCAAAACAAACCAGAATTGTATTTCTCGGAATGTCCATTTGTGTGAGAAAATGGAAAGCTCCCCCAATGCCTCTTCCCGTGATAGTGACTATTTCCTAACAGCCTCAAGTGTTTAACATATTGAAACAGTTCATCTTCCTCCAATGAACTTTAATAACTCTGCCAGGTAACACAATACGCTCCATACTTCTTCATATTGTCTAACCCTCTCAACATATCTATACTGATCTCCTCATCTGGTCAACTTTACAGCTTCGGTGTTTAGAGACCACTGAGCACAGTTATTACCATCATCAATAACCTGTCCCACGTTCTCCTTTTCATTTCTAATGCTTTCCCCTTTCCCCCTTCAAAATCTAATAATAGCTCTTTGCCATGATCACTGATCAATATGGTTGGGGAGGGGGCACCTGTTCACCTCACTCAACATGCCCTGCTAAAGGAACATGACAAAGGGACAAATATTGTCCTTATCAGCCCCCCAATGATTGTAAATAAGAAGTGAATCTTCCAACATATCCTTTGGGGTAGATTTGGCAGAAAACGACAGATAGCTTTCAAGACCCAAAACTAATTTCTCTCTATTCCCTTTGCTTCAGGTATGATCATTGAAAACATTAATAAACACAAAGATTTGTTGGCTTTTGCAACAGAAGGCTGCAGTAGCAAAGACCCGGCCCTGAGAAATGGAGACAGTCATGAAAGCCGAGGGATCTCATATTGATTCCAAAGCTTCAGGGAAACCTAAATAATAGATTGCATTTAAACACAAAAATAGAACTTTTTCTGCATTCAGACAGGTATCCATGTTTTACATAGTTTCTCATTTACAGAATTTACCTCAGTCCTCCATCCGTGTTACATCCATGGATACAACTGCCTGTAGCGTACAAGCCCAAGTCTTGTTATTTGTAGGCTTCAGAAGTGGTATTCAGCAGGTTGTGACCAATTCTGGAGAACCAGTAATGGAGATTTTGAGTAGTTCGGAGAACTGGTAAATACCTCTTCTGACTGGCCCTGCCCCCATCTCTTCTCTGCCTCCTGAGTCCTAGCTGATAGGGATGGAATGGGGATTTTACAGTATCTTCCCCTGCCATGCCCACCAAGCCACACCACGCCCACCAAGCTACGCCCACAGAACTGGTAGTAAAAAAAAATTGAATCCCACCACTGGTAGGCTATTTTAATAAATTTAGATGGAAGCAATTTTGGATTCCTGGAAAAGGGGACAGGTATTTGACTTCCAAATATGATGGAACTTTCTGATAATTTGGGTTGGAGTTCCAATTTCACCAACATGAATGGTCATATTTCTTAATTGGGAACCTTGATATAAGACAACACGTAAGTATTTGTGTCAAGATGCCGAAAATGAGAACATAAGACACATGTTGTCAAGCCTTAGCTCATGAGGCATATTTGAACAACAGTTATCCACCATTAGATACCACTACATTCAGGAGCTAAAGTACTTTTCCTTACTTTGAGATTGATCAGTCAACTAGGTTCTAGGGAAAGTGCTGCTGTTTCAGAACAGAACAGAGATCTTGTGGAATTACAGAAAGGAACAATGTAACTCAGAGTGGGCAACTATAGAAACTTTACTACCTGTTGACTTCAACTCCCAGAATTCCTGAGCCAGCCATGTGAATTGAAGTCTACAGGTCTACAGTTGCCATAGTTGCATATCCCTGATTTAACTAATACTCCTCTCTTCCATCCTGATACTGCTGAAATTGTTGGATTTGAGCAGGATTTTCCTCAGAAATCTCATCAGATATGATTGCACTTTTGTGAGTCCACAAAATTCTGCATTGATAGCAAGGCACACATTTTCCTTCTGGGGTAAAAGTCAGGATCAAACTGGTGATTTCAATTTTTAAAGGCCTTTTCTCTGGGATTCTTCTGTAGAGAGAGTACCTTTTACAGGTAGTCCTTGACTTACAACAGTTCACTTAGGGAATATTCAAAGTTACAACTGCACTGAAAAAATTGACTTACGACCAGTAGTGGGATTCAAAAAATTTTACTATCGGTTCTGTGGGCATGGCTTGGTGGGCATGGTATAGCTTGGTGAGCGTGACTTGGTGGTGATGACAGTGAATACTGTAAAATCTCCATTCTCTCCCGATTAGCTGGGACTTGGGAGGCAGAGAATAGATGGGGGTGGACCAGTCAGAGTGGTATTTACCAGTTCTCTAAACTACTCAAAATTTCTGCTACTGGTTCTCCAGAACTGGTCAGAACCTGCTGAACCCCCTTGGTTTACGACCATTTCTCACACTTACGATCATTGCAGCATCCCCTGGTCATGTGATGAAAATTTTGATGCTTGGCAACTGGTTCATATTTATGACAGTAGCAGTGTCCCAGGATCATCTGATCATCATTTGCTTCTGACGAGCAAAGTGAGCAGGAAAGCCAAATTCCCTTAACAACTGCGGCAAGAAAGATTGTAAAATTTGGGCAAAGCTCACTGAACTGTCTTACTTAGCAGAAATTGGAGAGCCATAATGAACATCTGTAGAAGGTACATGTAATCAATGCAACTGCATGTTGTAATCAGAGCTCAAGAGGACATGCATTTCTGGTGTAAAAGTGCATTGTAATATACAATTTATTCTTTTTCTTTATGCTCAGTCAGGGGGCACATCCGCTGCCGTTCCTATTTGTTTTTCATGCCTCTTATAGTTCCCCTCCCTGAAATACAGGTAAGTAGAATCTTATCCCCCCCCCCTTATTAGGGGAAAAGATGGGTGATATTTCCAGGTGGAACCAGCCAGGAAAGAACACCATACACACTATAGCTCCTGGTTGTGCATATCTGTAATCTGGCACTTCGAAACAAGTATTAGTCTAAGCAAGAAATAGAACAGTTTAAAAATGGCATTTCCCTAAAAGGCAATTGTATTTCCTTGAAGAAAATAAGCACAACAATTCAAGACATAGGGTCAAGCTAAAACTTCAACAGATTCATCAGATGGCAGAAATGCTAAATACTCATTTATCCTGCAGCAATAGGAATATGGACCATCTTCTGCAAATAAACTTTTCTCTCGTGCAACTTGTCAGACCTGATCTATTGATTGAGCTCATTAAAAAGAACATTGGCAAGATGCATGCATTTAAAAGATCCATGGGCTAGGAAGTCCAGTCCATCATTCCTAGTGAAATGGATGTAAGTTGAATTTATCAGCAAAAAGCACCTCTCAGAATGGAGGTGAAAAACATGACGTCAGCCACATGATCCATTTTTTTTTGTTAGGATCTCATTTATTTAGAATGCCATTTATCCCATTATTAGTTAAAGGCAGGTTTAATATTCTTTGATCCCTCCATACCTTGATGACTTGATGATAGTGCTTACTAAGTTCTTACGTATCTGGGATTAGTTTCTTATATTGGGGATCCTTGACAATATATTAATCTTCTCCACATTTAGCTCCTGGGTTCTTTGTTGTCTCTGACCCTTCTCATCTTTGAAGCTCATTCTTGTTAGAATTGAGGCAAATCTGATGTCCTCAATCATCCAGCTCATGGTTGTCCCAAAGGTGCTGTTTCAAAATGAAACATTTTTCAAACATTTCTCAAAATGTTTCACTTCTCATCCAAGAAGCTTCTTCATTTCTGCAGAACTGAAGAAGCTTCTTCCATGAGAAGCAAAACCTATTCAAAGAAAAAAAAAACAAGTCCAGTTGCCTTTTGAGAAAAGCACATTTAGGGCAAATCTGAAGTTCTTCCCTTGTTTTTCCTCCCAGCTCCACAATAAGGAGAGATCAGGTAATTAACAGAATAACAGAGTTGGAATGGACCTTGGAGGTATTCTAGTCCACCACCACCACCACCCCGCTCAAGCAGGTGGCCCTATACCATTACAGACAAATGGTTGGCCAATGTCTTCTTAAAAGCCTCTAGTGATGGAGCACCCACAACCTCTGAAGCAAGCTGTGGTTAATCATTCTCACTTAAATAGTTAATATTTAAAAGGAAATAACAGTGAGTATTTCTTATATTCAGTTTTCCCTGATCTCATTGCTAACTTTTAGTATTTGTTCCCTATGTAAATATTTCAGAGACATCTGCAGCTGCGGTGGGATTCACTTACCTTCCCTACCGGTTCCCAAATGTGAGTGCACATGCCGTGTCTGCGCATGCACACCACCTGAGCATGCGCAGTGCTCGCGCATTACATCAGGGTGGGTAGGTGTAGCCTCCCGCAGCAGCTGCTACCAGTTCGCCCAAACTGGAGAGACCTGGCTGAATACCACCTCTGATCTGCAGCATCCAGTGAGTTTGTCCAAATGAGAAAAGCAGTATGGAGCTATTGTGATACAAGCTCTGACCTATGTTCAACATCACAAAGCATATGGAAAAAGGACTAAGCTTGTGTAATGTTGGTGCAGTGCTACTTTCATCATTTGGTGCGCACACAAAGAGATGCCTCTAGGTATTTTCTCTCTCAGGACTCAATTCTACATATGTGATGAAGTGAAGGTCAGAAGCTGCTTATCCATAAAGGTAGGCGAGCTTAGGAAACAGATATTGATAAGGACTACTGGAATTCTTATTATAGGATATAATAAGATAAACTTGAAATTCTGCCAAAATTTCTTTCTATTCCACCCTATACCTACAGAATCAAGGCAAGTATGGTTCTTCCATACCTTCACCAACTTTATCCCTCTTTTTCTCTACAGAAGTGGAATTATATTACGTGGCACGACAAAACCACGAAGCCCTTATCCGCGGAGACATAAGCGCATCGCTAAAGCCGCGACGTCATCACCACGCATCATCACCACCGCGACAACAGCGCGGCAACAGAAGGGCGTTTTAAAACGGCGCCGCAGCAGAAAGCCGATTTCAATTAAGGTAAGGGTTAGAATTAGGTTTAGGGGTTTGTTTTAGGGTTTGTTTTAGGGTTTGTTTTAGGGTTAGGTTTAGGTTTAGGTTTAGGTTTAGGGTTAGGTTTAGGGTTAGGTTTAGGGTTAGGTTTAGGGTTAGGTTTAGGGTTAGGTTTAGGGTTAGGTTTAGGGTTAGGTTTAGGGTTAGGTTTAGGGTTAGGTTTAGGGTTAGGGTTAGGTTTAGGGTTAGGTTTAGGGTTAGGTTTAGGGTTAGGTTTAGGGTTAGGTTTAGGGTTAGGTTTAGGGTTAGGTTTAGGTTTAGGGTTAGGGTTAGGGTTAGGGTTAGGTTTAGGGTACTGAGTGCTTGGAAATGCACGGATTTGCCCTCCGTGATTATGTCATCGCGGTAGGGTCGCGTTTTTCCTTAGCGCTTTGAACGGCGCGAATTAGTCTTCGCGCTTATGTCTCTGCGGATAAGGGCTTCGCGGATTTGTGGTGGAACCATTATATTAATATTAATATTCAACTAAATGAGAGTTGAACTCTCAGATCATAAAACAAAACATCATCAAAGTTGGGAGGGGCCTTCGAGGTATTCTAGTCCAACCTCCTGCTCAAACAGACACCCTACACCATTTCAAACAAATGACTGTCCAGTCTTCTTTTAAAAGCTTCCACTGATGGAGCATCCACAGCTTTTGAAGGCAAGTTGTTCCATTGGTTGATTGTTCTCAGTGTCAGGAAATTTCTCCTTAGTTCTAGGCTTCTTCTCTCCTTGATTATTTTCCATCCATTGATTCTTGTCTTGCTCACTGGTGCTTTGGAAAATAATTTGGCTCCCTCTTCTTTGTGGCAACCCCTCAAATATTGGAACACTGCTATCATGTCTCCCCAATCCTTCTTTTCATTAGAGCAGACATACCCAATTCCTGCAACTGTTCTTCGTATGCCTTAGCCTCCAGACCCCTAATCAACTTTGTTGCTCTTCTCTGCACTCTTTCCAGAATCTTGATATCTTTTTTATTTTGTGGTGACCAAACCTGGATGCAATATTCTAAGCATGGTTTTACCGAGGCCCTATAAAGCAATACCAATACTTCACATGATCTTGATTCTATATATCTCTCTGCTAATGTAGCCTAGGATTGCTTTGGATTTTTTGGCAGCTGCAGCACAGCTGCTGTCTCATATTTAAGGGATTGTCCACTAGGACAATCCTCTTGCAGTTACTGCTATTGAGCCAGGGTTCACCTAATCTGTACCTGAACATTTGGTTTTTCTTGCCTAAGTGTAAAACCTTACTTTTCTTTACACTGAATTTCATTTTATTAGATAGGGCCTAGTGTTAAATCTGTCAAGAGCCATCTGGATCTTGGGCTTATATCCTGGGGTGTTGGCTATTTCTGTCAGTTTAGGGTCATCTACGAATTTGATGATTTCCCCTTCTATTCCCTCATCTAATTTGTTTATGAAGATGTTGAAGACTAATGGAACTAGTCTAAGATGGAACTTTGGGATACCCCACTGCTTACTTCCCTCCATATAGATGTAGTTCTATTAAGGACTACACATTGCAGTTTGTCAGCTGGTTACAAAACCAGGATCAAAATTTTCTTTCATTGCTATTTTTTTCAACATATCAAAAGAGAACGTCAGATATTCCTTACTTTATTAATTCCAATTAATTTATAGCAGTTACTTAACTGTAAATGAAAGTGAAGCTCTCAAACCTCTCCATTAAGACATGGAACTCTGGCTGCTCAGCTGTTCAAAATCTCAGTCTGAATTACATCTTTTTATCTATATCTGTGAGGCAGAATTAAGTATTGTTTAATGGTCTCTTCATATTTAATGGCTACACCGCAGGTAGGAATCCACATCATGCTGAGATCACTGCGCTGGCTAAACCAGGCCTGTGCAAGTAGCTGAGAATTTCATATGTTTTTAAAAGAAAGACCACACACATTTCATCTTCAATAGGATAGCCAAACTGAAGAAAGGAAGGAAAGAAGAAAGGAAGGAAGGGAGAGAAAGAGAAAAAAGAAAGAGAAAGAAAGAGAGGAAGGAAGGAAGTAACAGTTTGCTTAACGAACAAGTCTCAATTATGCTTGCCAAATGAGTACTAATTGTACTTATTCAGTGCTGTTATTGTATAAAGTGCTGTACAAAATGTAGCAATTCTCCACTGAAGGATTCTGGATCAAGAACAATCCATTTTGCAAAGTGAAGATGATCTGGGAAACAGTGAGGCCCAGGGACGGTTTTAAGTCACTGACCTGGCATGCCAAAATATATGGAACACCAACCTTGCCTCTTCTTCTGAATCAGTCAAAAAGCCTCAATCGCAGGAGATGGTGCTATTCAGAGGTGGATTGCTCTTGGTTTGGCCCAGATCAGGCGAACCGGTGGTGGGAGGCTCCACCCACCCACCCTGATGCTTCTGTACATGCACAGAAATGTTCCCCGTGCACCGGAACCAGTAGAAAAATTGGCAACCCACCTCCGGTGCCATTAGTCAATGTGGTCTAAGGGCATCATTAGCAAGTGAGCAGGCACAGGTGAAGCCAAAGGCAGAAATGCTCTTAAATGACAATAGAGGACTAGTCAAATGATATGGGAAGTATTCATGGTAAGTTTTGCAATGATATTAAATCAGGGGTAGCACTACTCTAAAGCACAATGGGGCAAGAGGAAAGCATGGGCTCCTGTTCAGGCTTCCATGATGTGAAAGTGATGACACACATGTCACAACCCAAAAGTGTGATTTGAACAATGACAACACACCATCTCCCAGCCCCATCTCGTGCCTATGGGGCACAGGACTTTGAGTAAGCAACCACTACACTTACAATGGAATGGGACAGCACAGCCAACTCTCCAAGAGACAACTCACCATGGCCAACTCATCACAGACAATTCAACAATTCAATTTAATTATTCATTAAGAAAATTAAATTGTTTAATTTTAAAAATTATTTAAAGCAATTAAAAATTATTTAGATTTTTGTCAATCACATTTTATTTTGTCCCTCCTTTAGCATACTTTTATTCATGATTCTGTTAGACTATTTCTTTGATATTAGTGTAACTTTTATCGCGCAGCAAGTTGGCTGTGATGAGTTGGTTGTGGCTGGTTGGTCATGGCAAGCTGTCATAGACCCCACTTACAGCTGTTCAAATCTCACCAGCTCAGGGTTGACTCAGCCTTCCATCCTTCTGAGGTGGGTAAAATGAGGACCCGTATTGTTGGGGGCAATATGCTGACTCTGTAAACTGCTGAGAGAGGGCTGAAAGCCCTATGAAGCGGTATATAAGTCTAACTGCTATTGCTATTGCTATGAGGCATTACTTTCTGATTTTGATTGGTCACAGAAATCCATTTTATTTTCATTAATATGGAAGTTACAATCCATTCATAACATGACTTTATGGAAGAAACATTTAAATCTTACAATCTTCAGAGCAATTCTTATTTACCTTTTTTGTTTTTTAAATGAGAGCAAGATCTTAGTTTTAAACTGTGGCAACTGAAATGCATGTTTTATCTCTGTTCCCACCAAGAAGCGCAGTATGTTTGCAGTGATAATTTCCAACACATCATAAAATACAACAAATCCGTTTTTTTCTAAAAAAAAAAAATTTTAAATGTAATGCAAGTAATAAATTCCCCCCATGGTTTCTTTCCCATCTTATTTTCATGTGTGACATATCCAGGGAAGTACTTAGTATGCTAAGGTACTTCCTGTGCTGACACATACTGAAAAAAAATATTCAAGTGCCACTTAGAATAAAGCTTTGCCCATTAAAATCTAAATGGAGCAGATGATATTTTTGAGAGCTAATTCCAAAGGCTCAGTTGAGTGTGATGCTAAACATGAATTAGAGTTACCCAGAACTTGCCACGATACCGCAGATGTATCTTCATTTCCCTTTACTCCATTATGTAACACATACAAAATCAGCTAATATGAACCCTAATCATACAATTTAAGCTAATGAAAAGAGTATGATTTACCAAGAGTGCCAGGAACTATGCAGAATATTGCTGCGCGGGACAGATGCCAACAGTTTCCCCTCTATCCTTGCAACAAGTGGAGTTTGCTTTGACTTGCTATCTTCTAAACAGGAAAAAGGGGGTATCTGTTGCTACAACCTCAAAACTTCTAAGAGTAAAGAAAGCGTTCAAGGACCAGTGATGATGATTGTTGCTACTCACTAGTGCCACCACATGGAGCGTTCTTTGAAAATATATCCATCCCCGGCCCCCCTGCCTAGAACTCCTGGAAGTGACTGTAAATGATACATTGCATCCCATACTTCAATAAGACAGCGAGGAGAAGATATCTAATCTTCTCTACTGTGTGCGGTTCAAAATACTTCCTCATGAAAAATGGAAAGCTCCCCTTTCTGAGAACATGATTGTGCCATAGCAAAAGCGGAGCAGTCAAATGGCTTTATACCGCCAATAAAATAAAGAGACATTTTACAGGAGAGGTTGGGATGCATTACACGTTTTCTGTTTGCATTAGTTTATAAGAAACAGATGGTAAGTTTTTCTTTGGTAAGACAGGGAAAAAAGGCAGTTATAAATGAATTAAACTGACTTTTCTCCCCCACTCTCCTGCTTGATCGGCTACTTGCTTCAGTCCTGCAAAATTGCATGTCAGAAAAGAAAAGATACTGAAATATAAAGTGATAACTAGGAGAACAAACTGTCCCGATGTGTGTGGATGCTATAAACTATGTCCAAAGAGGATTTGCTCTGGAACAGAGATGCCAACATGTGGCTTGCATACCGTGAATGCTGCCAGATATAAATTGACAGTTTTATCCAAAACTATCTTGCTGACATGGAAGGTGGAGTCGGGAAGAGGAGAAAGAAGTGACTTCTAAATGAATTCTGTCCTGAAGAATAGTCCCTGATAGTAAATTTAGTTATCAAAATTCAGTGCAACTTGGAAGGGGTGACTGACTACCCAATGAGTTTTTAAGAGAAATCGGACACATGAGCCTTCATCCCAGGATTCTTTGCATCACGTTTCTCATCTACAACATTAAACCTTATGTCTCTTGCAAAGCTGTTCAGAAAGATCCATGGCCGGTCTTCAGAGTTTGAGTTGGAGGTTGAGACCAAGGGTTTACGCCTAGCATTTGGATGTGCAGACTGAGTCGCCCAGACTTGGCGTGTCAGAATGCTGTCCCACAGATGGCTCCACTGAACTCATCCTTTAATGATCTCAGTTACCTAACTCCAACGTTATTTCTATGCCGTTCCTAAGTGGGGTAATGAATCCAGTAAATAAAGCGTTCTATCACCCCATTCAGAATAGACATTAATTTTAGAACCAAACATTAATCAATTTAAATTTATGCACTGATGCAGACACAATCAATTTGAACTTCTTATGACAATTAACAAAGCTTTTGTTACATCCCTAAAACACACTGACCCATCAATTACAGTTTGCATCAAACTAATGCTAATGGTAGTTCTCCCTTTCTCGGACTGTCAGCAGCCCCTACCTGATTGGTCAATTTCAGTGCAGAAAGATCAATTAATATAAATTATACATGCACGGAAAGATGGGTTAATATCATAAGTTCATTTAATTAATTGGGTTTGATTAAATGAGGTTCTTTCATTAGCCCTCTTAACCATATATACATCATAATCCTTTTTACAAGCTCAGCTGCCCAGACACAGACCTGACATTAGGAGCATATTCAAATTACCAGCCGCAGCCATGCAAACCTCCCTGCATAATTAACAACTAAACAAGCTGCAGTCACTTAAGCTGAAAAGAAAACTGTTCACATCAACCTCTCTGATACTGTTTAAATTGAAGATGTCATGGGTAAAACAAAGGTGAACAGACAATGGTAATTAAAAATTAAAAAGGACAAGGGGGATTTGCTACTAATGGAAGCAAAGTGAAAAGAGGGCGAAGGGCCTGTTTCTTAAAAAAAAATACAGAGAAGTAGAAAATATTTATGCTGGTGTTAGGTGATTCAGTTCCTGTTTTTTCCAATGCAATCTAGTCCACCTACTGTTTGTTGGAGAAATCTCTTACCATCCTGAATGCAAATCTAGTTGGAATAAATGCATGTGTGAACTGACAGCATTGGCCTTTGGGGGAGTGGGGGAAGCAACAGACTTAAGAGACTCCATAAAAGGATGTTTCACTCAAACTTCAGTTAAGAAAGAATCTCAGTCCTCCCCTGATTCCTGTAACGGTACCAAAATCAGGGTTCCTTTTGGTCTCTTGAACTTTGATGTTGACTTTTTCTTCCTCCCTGCATTCCAGTGGTCAACCTGGATGCTATTCAGATACTATTCAACTATATCTTCCATTACCTGCAGAAAGTCTGATCAACCCTCAGGAATTTGGTCATGAGCAACTTAGAGGGTCTTTGTCATATCAAAATAACAGAAATGGGGACAGGATTTCTATCAATTCAACAACAATTGATACTATGAAGATATCATGTTAATAATGGGGAAACGGTCTATGGGCAGGCAATATCTGAAATACTTATCTGTTCAAATAGTATTCAGACCTATACCTCACTTTAAATTTCCCACCATAAAATCTACTTCTAATATGTCACACTTCCACCAAGAGGTCTTTTCTCTGTTATTCATAGCTAAATGCACCCCTCTGTCTCGTCTCTTCCTCTCTTATCATACAGAGTTTGATTCATTTTTTACAAAGGTGTTCTGAATAATCCTGCTATTTTTTAGGCCCAACCTGTGCCAGGAGATGTTTTTTGAGAAAAAGTTTCCTTTTTCCTCTGCTTTCCCCCATCCTCTTCTCTGAAAACAGGTGTCAGTTTGCAAGTAATGTGGGGAAATGTAGTCCCGATTCCCAGAAGTGAGGGAGTGTATTCCAGAGTAATAAGGGACAGTGAAGTTTAGATAGTTTGATTGGAGGAAGAGTGTTAAGTCAACTACTCCCTTAGATTTTCTTAGAGCATATTTTTAATGATGCAAGTAGCTTGCTTTAGTTTGGTGAGATTCTATTTATAGGTGAGGAACAATAAAGAAAATTGTTTAGAAATATATTTGAGTGTTTTTCTTGGTTTACAGTGGGAGTGGGATATGACATTATCCATCTCCAGTCTACAATACAGTCCTTTCAGCAATTTCAAGAAGATGCCACACACCCATTTGCACTATTTGGGTGACCCTGAGGACACAGATAAACCTCCAAGTAAATCCTTCCATTCCCCACCATCTAGTCAGAGTTGAAGAAGTTTTCTGGATGAGAAACAAAATCAAAGAAAATCTATCTAACAAAATGAAATTCAATGATGAAAAAAATAAGGTTCTACATTTAGGCAAAAAAACCTCAAAATGCACAGGTACAGTATATGTGGTTTCTTGCTCAATAGCAGTAACTGTGAGAGGCATCTTGGAGTCCTAGTGGACAACCATTTAAATATGAGCCAGCAGTGTGCAGCAGCTGCCAAAAAAGCCAACATAGTTCTAGGCTGCATAAAAAGAGGGGTAGAATCAAGATCACGTGAATTGTACCAAGGTTGTGCCTTGGTAAGTCCACACTTTGAACACTGCATTCAGTTTTGGTTGCCACGATGTAAAAAAGATGTTGAGACTCTAGAAAGAGTGCCGAGAAGAGCAACAAAGATGATTAGGGGACTGGAGACTAAAACATATGAAGAACGGCTGCAGGAACTGGCTATGTCTAGTTTAATGAACAGAAGGACTAGGGGAGACATGATACCAGTGTTCCAATATCTCAGGGGTTGCCACAAAGAAGAGGGAGTCAAACTATTCTCCAAGGCACCTGAGGGTAGAACAAGAAGCAATAGATGGAAACTAATCAGGGAGAGAAGCAATTTAGAACCAAGGAGAAATGCCCTGACAGTTAAAACAATTAATCAGTGGAACAACTTGCCTCCAGAAGTTGTAAATGCTCCAACACTGGAAGTTTTAAAGAATATTTTGGATAACCATTTGTCTGAAGTGGTATAGGGTTTCCTGCCTAAGCAGGGGGTTGGATTAAAAGACCTCCAAGGTCCTTTCCACCTCTGTTATTCTATTCTATTCTATTCTATTCTATTCTATTCTAAAATCAAGAAAGTGCAGTTCCCTTTTGAAAGAGCACTTTTGAGTTTTTATTATCATGCCCTTAGGAAATTGAAGATGACCCTACAAATTCAAAGTTAAAATTTTGGGGAGAAAAATAATATTTATTTCTGACAAATATAGTACTGTGTTCCATTGAGGAGTTCTAAAACAAGTTTAAAATCTTTCGCAGAGTATCAATGCACCAATGGTTTATCATCTGGGATTGAACTAGGTTCCACCTCCCCCATGAAAGCCACATAAATCTATTTATTCATTCAGGTCTTTGTGGCATTTGTATTTTGTTTTGTTTTGGGCTGGTATCGGATTTTGTATCTCAGAAATAATACCTGATTTTAAAATCCACGTGGGTGTTTCCCCTGCTGGTTTTATGAATAATTAGTGTTGTTAATGTGATGTTGTTATTGTGGATGTTTATTTATTGTGTGTGATTTAATTTTTGGAAAGCATCTAGGGAGGCCCCTTTGCCCTAAATGGATGTTTTAATACATATTCCAGAAAATACGCATGAGTTCAATAAAATAAAATTGCAAAGATCACAGCCGGAATCATAAATACGATCACCCCCTAAGTGTTATAAAACAGCATAACAAAATGATCAAATGGCATTCTGGGTGCCTTTTCTCCAATTCTAACTTTTCCCCAAATTATAGGTTTCTGCTTGAATTGCCACTTTTCCCCCTTATGATAATTGAAAGAATAATAATTGTGATATCATAACACACAATATAGTCCCCAGAAAGGATTTTTCCATACAGAGAGAAAGAGAGGAACAGCTGGAAAGGAAATATTGCATTTGTGATTGCCTATGATTTACCTGTGTGTCTGCCTCTCTGCCAGGTGCACATAGTCCTTTATCTTTTATGACCTTTTATTACTGCCTTCTGTAAGAGCATAAGAAAAGAATGCCTGTGCTTGGCACTACGTGGATTCCAAGTAGCAACCTTAGAATTTAAAAGCAAACAAATAAGAAGATGTCGAAAGAATTATCTTTGGGGCATTGGAATCGAGCAACAGGAAGGACACCCATGAATATTAATTCAGGTACTTAAAAAGAGCCACTTTGGTGCTTTTTAAAAATGTCTCTTTGGCCCTCTTCTTGCAAGAGAATGAGATTATGAGCTAAAATGTGTTATGATATAACATTTAAAAAATAGCCGTCAAAAGCACGAAGGGAAAAGGAGTTTGGTTAACAGTTGCAACCAAACAACTACAGGTAGTCTTCAACTTACAAAGAGTTGGTTTAGTGACCGAAGTTACAACGGCACTGAAAAAAATGACATATGACCATTTTTCACACTTACCACTGTTGCAGCATCCCCATAGTCACATGATCAGAATTAAGATACAATACAATACAATAGCAGAGTTGGAAGGGGCCTTGGAGATCTTGTAGTCCAACCCCCTGCCAAGGCAGGAAACCTTGTACCATTTCAGACAAATGGCTATCCAACATCTTCTTAAAGCTTTCCAGTGTTGGGGCATTCACAACTTCTGGAAACAAGCTGTTCCACTGATTAATTGTTCTAACTGTCAGGAAATATCTCCTCAGTTCTAAATTGCTTCTCTCCTTGATTAGCTTCTTGTTCTACCTTTAGGTGCCTTGGATAATAGTTTGATTCCCTCTTCTTTGTGGCAACCCCTGAGATATTAGAACATTGCTATCATGTCTCCCCTAGTCCTTCTTTTCATTAAACTAGATATACCAAGTTCCTGCAACCGTTCTTCATATGTTTTAGTTTCCAGTCCCCTAATCATCTTTGTTGCTCTTCTCTGCTGTCTTTCTAGAGTCTCCACATCACAGCACCAAGATGCTTGGCAACTGACTCATATTTAGGACGGTTTCAATGTCCCGGGGTCACATGATCCCATTTTGTGATCTTCTGACAAGCCAAAGTCTATGGGGGAGCCAGACTCGCTTAATAACTGTTCTGACCCCCCTTCTCCGTCAGGAGCGAAAGCCAAAACAGACGTACGAAACAATGTTTTAATCAGTCCAGACTCTTGTTGGCTGCAAGCCCAAAATAAACAAATAGATAATCACTCTGGTAAAAAGTCCTGCACACCGATGCAGCACTGCAAACAGGCTTCTCACAGCAAACCACTTCTCCAAGTTGGTTTCTCTTAATTCGTGAACATGAATGAGAACGTTCACTCCTGCAAACAGGGGGTGGCACAAACACTCCCTTTTATAATCAGGAGAGGATCTTAATTAGCATCAGCTAAGCGCAATCATCTCCTACAATTATGCAGTTGTTCCTTCCGTCGAGTAGCCCTTCGACGGGGTGCATCCTGAAACAACTCACAAGTGTTTTCCTGAACACTCCCTCTGATCCAATGCTCTGCCACCACCTGGTGGCCAACCAGTCTCTCCTCGCCCTGCTTGGAGTCGACATCCTGCCCAGGGTCCTCCACCTCCTCCAAGGCTGACTCATAAGACCCCTTGCTGTCGGAGTCTGGTAGCAGCTCCAAAGGCTCCTGCTGGGCTACAACAATAACCATATTACTAACTTAACCACTGTAGTGATTCAGTTAACAAATATGGCAAGGAAAGTCATAAAATGGGGCAAAACTCACCTAACAAATTTCCCACTTAGCAAATACAAATGTTGGGCTCAATTATGGACTACCTGTAGTTCATTTATAAGGCTGCAATGGTTGGAATCCACAAGCTTCATGGAGACTGAATTAGTTCAAGAGTTCAGAGATACATGTTTCAGATCCTGTTGATAGCAGTAGCAGTAGCAATAGCACTTAGACTTATATATTGCTTTACAGTGCTTTACAGCCCTCTCTAAGAGGTTTACAGAGTCAGCATCTCTTCCTCAACAATCTGGGTCCTCATTTTACTGAATTCAGAAGGATGGAAGGCTGAGTCAACCTTGAGCCAGTGAGGATCAACTGTCGAACTGCTGGCAGCTGGCAGTCAGCAGAAGTAGCCTGCAGTACTGCATTCTAACCACTGTGCCACCATGCTATTTCTATTAGAGAAAAGGCATGTTGGTCCCAGCAGAATTCAAATTGTCTTGCAGGAAATGAGCCAGAAGATGGCATAGGACAACTGATATGCAACAGTTGCTAATCATCTGATGATCCCATGTACATATTTTGAAACATGTACTGGAGCAATGTGAGTGATAAAAGTAATACATTATCAAAAGTAAAGCAGATCTCTGTTAGCCATAATCACAGCTGAATAGATGGAAAGAGCTATCGTAATTTCAGATGCTATGAAGGTAATAAGCATGAAGGAACTTTGTCTGTCTGTCTGTCTGTCTGTCTGTCTGTCTGTCTGTCTGTCTATCTATCTATCTATCTATCTATCTATCTATCTATCTATCTATCTATCTATCTATCTATCTATCATCTATCTATCTATGAGACAAATACCACTCAATTTGAAATATTCAGAACTGTAAAGCCTAAAAACTTGAAATTAGGCACGTATGTTCCTGTTGGCTTCTAGGTGCTCGCTAAGAAAGGATTTGTTGAAATGACCATCAGATCATCAGTATTTCTTATACACTATTATATTAACACGTGTCAATGCTAAGGAATTAGATATTCTACTCCCACTCCCCACCTGAAAAGAACTCTGTTCCAACTGCCAGTTACCTTATATTAACATGCTCTGATGCTAAGTAGTTACACATTCTACATTAATTTTCAAGCTTTAATTATCAAGCTCAATCACATAGTTTCATAGCAAAACACAGGTATCCAGCTAGTATAATATAAAATATAAGAGCCTGGGGACAGTATTAGTGTCTCTCTCTACCAACTGCTCCACAATATTGGTTCTTGAGCTTTAAGAGCAAATGTCCATCAATGTGTTTCAAAGAAAGCAAAATTTCTGTATGCCCTGAATTTCATAAGGATATGAATATTTCTGGGAAATATTAGAGTTTGAGATACATATGGCACATGACCCTACGTTCAATGTGAAAATATAAATATGCTTTTAGGTTTAGGTTTAGGTTTATTGGACTTATATGATGCCCTTCTCCCAAAGGACTCAGGGAGGCATACAACATAAAAACACATATTACAAAAGTTAAAAGAAAAATTAAATAGAATATCCAAAAAAACCAATAGACATTTGCAATGAAATTTAGAAATTAAATTAAAAATAACAATTAAAATTAATAATTTATTTTATTCAGGCCAGGTGGCTTGCTGGAAAAGCCAACTTTTTAGGGCGCACAGGAAGGACCGGAGGTTGGGAATTATGCGAAGCTCCAGGGGCAGCTCATTCCAAAGGGAAGGCACTCCCATAGAGAAGGCTCTTCCCCTGGGGTCGCCAGCTGACATTGCCTGGCCGACGGCACCCTGAGGGGACCAACTCTGTGGGCTCATACTGGACGGTGGGAGGCTACTGGTGGCAGTAGGTCATCTTGCAAGTACCCTGGGCCTAAGCCATGGAGTGCTTTAAAGATCATAATTAACACCTTGAATCGCACCTGGAAAACAACCGGCAACCAGTGCAGGTTGCCTAAAAGGGGTGTAACATGGGAGCACCTAGGTACCGCCATGAGAAGCCATGCGGCCACATTCTGGACCAGCTGAAGCCTGTGGGTGTTCTTCAAGGGCAGCCCCATGTAGAGAGTGTTACAGTAGTCCAGGCGAGAAATGACGAGGGTGTGAGTGACTGTGTACAGGGCATCCCGATCCAGGAAGGGGTGCAACTGGCGTACCAGGTGAATCTGGTAAAATCCCTCCTGGTCATGGCTGTCAGGTGTTCTTCTAAACTAAGCCACATATCCAGGAGAACTCCCAGATTGCGGGCACTCAGTCTTGGAGGGATTGAGCTTGAGCCTGTTTGTCCCTATCCAGATCCGTACAGCCTCTAGGCATTGGAACATCACGTCAAGGGCATTGTTTGGGTGGTTTGGGGTAGAGATGAAAAGTTGGGTATCATCAGCATATTGATGATACCATACCCCCAAACCACGGATGATCTCACCCAGCGATTTCATGTATATGTTGAACAGGAGGGGTGAGAGAACCAACCCCTGGGGCACCCCACAAGTGAGGCAGCTCGTGGTCAATCTCTGCCCTCCAGTCAACATGAACTGCAATAGATCCGACAGGTAGGAGGAGAACCACTGCAAAATGGTGCCCTCCACTCCCAATCCCCCGAGTTGTCGCAGTAGGATACCATGGTCGATGATATCGAAAGCTGCCAAGAGGTCTAAAAGGACCAGGACAGAGGAACAACCCCTGTCCTGGGCCCACCAGAGATCATCAACCAATGCAACCAATGCCGTTTCCGTGCTGTACCCGGCCCTGAAACCTGACTGAAATGGATCCAGATAGGCAGCTTCGTCCAGGTACTGGGGAAGCTGATGTGCTACCACACTCTCAACAACTTTCGCTACAAAGCGAAGGTTGGAGACAGGACAATAGTTGGTTAAAGAGGCTAGGTCCAGGGAAGGCTTCTTAAGGAGGGGCCTCACCACCGCCTCCTTCAAGGTGGTGGGAAAAAATCCCTCTCTCAATGAAGCGTTGGTAATCGCCTGGAGCCAGCCTCCTGTCACCTCCAGGGAAGCTGAAACTAACCAAGAGGGACACAGGTCCAGCACACAAGTGGCAGCACTGAGTCTTCCCATAATCCTATCCATGCCCTCAGGAGTCACAGGGTCAAACTCATCCCAGATAGTTTCCACAAGATTCATCCCCATCAACTCACCCGAATCTACCCAGTCAGAGTCCAAGCCTGTCCGAATCTGAGCGATTTTATCCTGCAGATACTGAACAAATTCCTCTTCCCTACCCTGCAAGGGGTCTTCCCCAGTTCCTTGATTAAGTAAGGAGTGGGTCACCCTAAACAGGGCGGGTGGGCAGTTATCTGCAGATGCAATAAGAGCGGAAAAATGTTGCCGTTTTGCTGCTTTTATTGCCACTAAGTAGGATTTAATATGAATTCTTACTAGTGTTCATTTGGATTCGGATCAGCTGGTCCTCCAATCACTGTCTAGGTGTCTTTTCTGGCATTTCATCTCCCAGAGCTCCTCAGTAAACCAGGGAGCTACCCAGGATCAGCACTGTGTCAGAGGCTGCAAAGGGACAATGCGGTCCAAGGCCCCAGTGGCCACCCTATCCCAGGCTTCCACTAGGGCTTCGGTCGAACTGTGAGCAAGGGATTCAGGAAAAGTCCCAAGCTCCATCAGGAGTCTTTCAGGGTCCATCAGGCGCCTGGGGCGGAACCATTTAATCGGTTTCACCTCCCTGCGGCGAGGGGTAGCAGTATGGAAGTCAAGCCTAAGGAGGAAATAATCCAAACATGACAAGGGTTGGATAGAAATATCTCCTAAATCTAGATCATTCATCCACAGTCCAGAGACGAAAATCAGGTCGTGCGTGTGTCCCCCCTTATGAGTGGGGTCTTGAATTAACTGAGTTAGGTCCATAGCCGTCATGGAAGCCATGATCTCCCGAGCTGACTCTGGAGTCATATTTTAAAATATGTTTCTCTTTATATGCATATTTTTAAATGTGGGTTTCCAAATGTTTCTATTGCAGGTAGTTTTCCTTTAATATAATGTTTAGACATCTTTTCATAAATAACAATAGTTTTTAGGACAGTTGACAAGAACAAAAAAGAGTAAACATTGACCTTAATGATTTATGAAAGTACTAAATGATATGTGGATTCTACACATACAAAACTCAGAAAATTAAGTTTTTCCTGAGCTGCAGGACACATTGTTGGCATATTTAGTCTACTGCTTTTTGCTCTGGTATATTGCTTATTGCACTGTTATTCTGTTTATAACAATTCAGACTAAAGCGCTAGACACCCCTTATCAATAAAATAAATATATAATCTCTCAATTCCTCAAATAATGTTTGAGGAACTCTTTCTTCCTAGAAAGCAGATTTACTAATTTATCAACTAAATGATTCAAAACTTACATGTAGAATTCTATCATTTGGTTTGTAAGATTTGAAATATTATATTTTATCCTTAAGAAGGGTCTCTACAGTTTTGAGTGTAATCACCAGTGGTGATACATAGATGATAGATAGATAGATAGATAGATAGATAGATAGATAGATAGATAGATAGATAGATAGATAGATAGATAGATAGATAGATAGATAGATGAGAAAAACAGAGTTGGAAGGGACCTTGGAGGTCTTCTAGTCCAATCCCCTGCTTAGGCAGGAAACCCTACACCACTTCAGAAAATGGTTATCCTTTTTAAAAACTTCCAGTGTTGGAGCATTTACAACTTCTGAAGGCAGTTTGTTCCACTGATTAATTGTTCTAACTGTCAGGAAATTTCTTTTTAGTTCTAAATTGCTTCTCTCCTTGATTAGATTCCACCCATTGCTTCTTGTCCTAGGTAGGTAAGTAGGTAGGTAGGTAGGTAGGTAGGTAGGTAGGTAGGTAGGTAGGTAGGTAGGTAGGTAGATAGATAGATAGATAGATAGATAGATAGATAGATAGATAGATAGATAGATAGATAGATAGATAGATAGATAGATAGATAGATGATAGATAGAGATAGATAGATAGATAGATAGATAGATAGATAGATAGATAGATAGATAGATAGATAGATAGATAGATAGATGATAGATGATAGATGATAGATAGATAGATAGATAGATAGATAGATAGATAGATAGATAGATAGATAGATAGATAGATAGATAGATAATGCAAGTCATTTCTATACAGATGATTTAAAGAATAATCTGCAACTATTTTAATATAATTGTATACATATATTTATGGTTTTTAATATTTATATACATATTAAATATAAGCATATAGAACAATTTAGACAGCACAAAACTAAGTGAAATAGTTCTAATACTTTTGTGAAACAGCAAAAGAAAAAAGCATATCCAGAGAGGGAAAAGAAAATTCAGCTTGCTAGTAACAGAATGGTTGTAAATAAAACAGTCAAATATTATGAGTCAGGGTCTAATTTTAACAAATCAAACAACACATGAACAGATGCTTAATGTATTTAATGATATCCCCTGTCTTGTTACACTGTGTTACTCTGTTTTGAAAGTAAGGCTTTTTGAAATTCATTTACAGGGGCTTAAATAATCTGCTTTCTCTACTAATGCATGCATAATATGCTTAAGTATTGCTAATTCAGCATCAAAAAATAAATTACTCTTGTAAGCCAAACAATTAACCTCTCCTTTGAAAGACAGCTTTCAACAACCATCAGAATGAAAATACTGATGTTGACCTCTTCTGTTGACCTCATCTTTGAAAATCTATAAAAATTTCACCCAATGAAATGAATATTCAGTCAGGCTGCAACTGATTCAAGTTTCATGTGCCAAATTTCAGTTAAACATGGGTTATTGGGGATTTATCACAGATTCCCTCACCCAGTGACAGTTTTTAACAGAATATATTTTAACGGATCCAATAGGTCAGTGTAGATGTATTTCAGCAACTTTATCATGTGCCTATTGAAGTGTGGGGGATGGTATATTCTTCTTGAAATCAGGCAGCAAGTGACAATGGCAGAACTTAGAGACTTTTGCTAGTAATGTTGGTTTGGAATACTACTTTGCATGATGTTTGCTGAAGTTCTTTTTTTTCCTAGCAGATTTTTTTAATTATTTTTTTTCCTTCTACAACACCTTACAGTCATTACATCAACATTGTTATGTCATCATACCTGTACATGTATATAATATTTCGCTTCTATATTTACACACCTTTATACACAGTTCTATATATATTTATATATATATTGTTTTTTGGCTTAATTAATTTTATTCTTGTTTTGCAGCCATTTGTACCAATTGTTCCAAATTTCCTAATATTCCGACTCTTCTTTATCTTTTAATTTCAGTGTTAATTTGTCCATCTCTGCACAATCCAAAGTTTTTTTAATCACTAATTCGTCCGAGGGGGTATTATTTTGTTTCCAGCATTGGGCAAATGCTATTCTAGCTGTAGTTAGCAGATGTGTTAATATGTACTTAATTTTCTTTGTATATTTCCCTTTGATTGTTCCTAGTAGAAAGATTTCGAGTTTGTATTTTATCTGTTCTCCTGTAATTTCTTGCACCCATTTCCAAATTTTTGTCCAATGTTTTTGTGTTTCCGGGCAGGTTCACTATATGTGATAATAAGTCCTTTGTACTTTTTTACACTTCCAACAGGTTGGCTTCATGTTTGGGTACATTTTAGCCAATCTTGTTGATGATAAATGCCAACGATAAAACATTTTGTATATATTTTCTTTAAGTGCTGCTGATTGTGTTAGTTTATAGTTTGTGTTCCAAATTCTTTCCCAATCCACTAGATCTATGTTGTAACCAAAGTTTTTGGCCCACGCTATCATGCAACCTTTAACTTTTTCTTCTTCTAATGATACTTCTAATAAATATTTGTAAATTTTCGTTATGAATTTATTTTCTGGGCCAATTAAAATTTTATCTATTTGTTGTAATTCTGTGTATATTCCATATCCTTTTACATCTTTTTTGTATCTCAATTGTAGTTGGAGATATGGCCACCAATCTATATTTATATTTTGCTCCTTTAATTCTGGATTTGTTTTCAAATTCCAGCAGATGGCCTACATTCTTTGTCTCTCCACATTCACACAGCATGTTGTTATCCACTAAGAACCTCTACTTGAGCATATTGGTTTTACATTTAGACACTCTAACCCTCAACCTATTCAGGATCCTCCAAGTAGTATAAGGGAAGTCCGATCCTTCAGCCATATCCTTCCTTAATGTTATTCTTTGCTTGATGGTCTCCTTCCTCCATCTTGTATTCCCATTTTGTTCTTGTGTATCCTCAAGAATGTTTGTTCTTGCCATAAAGCTGTTCTTAGATCTGAGTCGGTGGAATTGGGGCATATGCCCATTGAGAGGATGTCAAGGATCATTTTCTTGCTGTGTTATCTGCAGTATAGAAATATGATGCTCCACTTATTCTGGGACATCCCATTTCTACTATTGTTCCCCTCTTCTTTGCCACCTCTACATATGTTCTCCTATTCATTTCCCCTCCTGCCCTGACTTCTCTTATCAACATATGTCACTTCTTCTGAAGTCTACTACTGAAATTAAGGGATGATGGCCCAGAAGCTGAGCTAGATGTCCCCTTTCAGGCATGAATCTAGAAATTAAACAACAGGCCAAGAAGCAATTCACATGATTGTCCCCTGCAAAGATAAGATGCTAGCGAAGATAGGATGCTTAGTAGAGTGAATATATACATATGTGTATGCATAGATTCCTTATATTGTATGAGCCATGGTGGTTAGAGTGCAGTACTGCAGGCTACTTTAGCTGACTGCCGGCTGCCTGCAATTTGGAAGTTCAAACCTTACCAGGCTCAAGGTGGATTCAGCCTTCCATCCTTCCGAGGTTGGTAAAATGAGGACCCAAAATTGTTGAGGGCAATATGCTGACTCTGTAAACCACTTAGAGAGGGCTGTAAAGCACTGTGAAGTGGTACATCTAAATGTAAGTGCTATTGCTATTGCTATTGTCAATCACTTGGTGTCAGTTGAAATAACCAGTAGAATAGTTGCTAAATTAAGAGGGAAAAGTCAGAGTAAGTACAATACAGGGGTGGGTTTCAACTGGTTCGCGGTGGTCCCCGCGAACCGGTTGGTCGGCGAACCCGGAAGTAAGTAACTTCCGGGAACGGCGAAGGCCCCCCCGCCCACCCGCGCTCCTTACCAGTCTTTGAAGGCTTCTGCGCTTCCACGCAGGCGCATGGCACATTCAGCACCTGCGCAAGTCTCCGCAAGCAGCTGGAGCATCGCGCAGGAGCTACAACGCATGCGTGAACTGCGCGCATGCACGAGGACGCTGCTGGCCCCGTTCCAACCGAACCGGTTGGAACGGGATTAGCAACCCGCCCCTGGTACAATATGAATAAAAAGGGATTTGTAATAAGAAATAAGCCTAAACATTTCCACCAGCACTCTGAAATAAGTCTCAAGAATATGTATATTTTTAATGGGACATCTAAATTTCTGAATTTCAAAGACTGACACTGATTTGTGCTGTGAAAAATACATTGGCATGGCGGGATTAGCGATCCTTTGGATCCAGCAGTACATATAGAGAGGCTCAGATTTTTTTTATTTAATTCTATATGTTTGTAAACTGCTTCCCTGGGTACAATGAATTCCTCTCACTAGTTTGTTTACATATGCATTATATAAACATTCTTTACATTTCAACTGCTTTCCTTAGAATAAGAATATTAAACCCATTAGAGGTGAGAATACCTATTTAGAAATCAGTCAAATCGTGAGAATTCTTTTTGTTTTCCCTTTGAACCACAGCCTTTATATACTTAAAAGAAAACAAACCTGGCATTATTATTTCCAGTCTTAAATGAACTGCAGAATTCACTGCAGTAGGCTATTCCTTCAAACTTTGCAAATAATGATCCTGCTGCACTGTTGAACGTTAAATCTGCATTGTTGGTGTTCTAACCTATAAAAGGTTGTAGTGAAGACCGGTTCCTCTAGATGTGACTGCTTGAAAGGGAATGTTATATTTGTGGATGACTAAAATGAGGATAGTTGTTCTTATTTCTCTTAAAAGATCCCTAAAGCTGAGTCAAGGAATTAACTTGACAAATAGAAAAAAAGATAAGATAATTTTATTTTTGACAAGAGAAACAGCGAGAATAATTTAGAATACCGTACTTCTTGTCTAAATGTATTTCTTATGTGGGACCAGAGGAGTCTTCAGAATCATTTTAGAACTTCCAAATTCAAGTTTTCATGGTATTGGGGTGGGGGTGGGGAAGAGAGTTGGGGAAATGACAGGGACACCTCCAAAGTTACATCAAACTCCAAATATCACAACACGATATATTCTATAGCCTCTGGATAGCAGCTTTAGTTTTTTTTCTCCTGTATTCTGAGTTTGCTTTGATTTTATAATGATTTTGGGGGTGTAAATAGAGAGCAATATTTACTGACTGCAGATTTTAATAGTGTACCTGTATATTCAAGGCAGTGGTGGCTTTCAAAAATTGTTCGAACCTACTCTGTGGGTGTGGCCTCCTTTGTGGGAGTGGCTTGCCGCCCATGTCACCGGATGGGAGTGGCTTGCCGCCCATGTGACCGGATATGAAGATGCCGACGACACTTGTCAGAACCACCTTAAATTACCTCTCACACAGCACTGGCATGCATAAGAATATGGTGTAAACTTGTTTTTTAAAAGGCATCTTTGGTTTGCGGTAAAACAACTTCAACACACGCAATGTTCTGATTGCACCACAAACGCAGTAGTCATCCTTACCTTTCATGGAGGCACTGAGTTTTAAAAATATGAGCATGATAGTGTAGAATAATCATATCCAAGGACCAGTGGTGGGTTTCAAAAAAATGTGGAACCTCTTCTGTAGGTGTGGCCTGCTTTCCGGGTCCACTGGTGGAACCTCTTCTAACCAGTTCGGTAGATTTGATGAACCGGTTCTACCGAATAGGTGTGAACTGGTAGGAACCCACCTCTGATTCAGGGTATATAAACAAATACTTGGGTTGTGGTTGGATAACAGGAACAGTTATTTCAATTCCACAATACAGTTCGCTATTTCCAATGCACAAGTGACTCCGGATTTTTTTTATTGCAAGACACTAAATTTAGTCAGTT
>NC_045548.1:15730557-15738057 GCF_009769535.1 Thamnophis elegans
TCCTATGCACTTCTCTCTTTGTAACATTCCAAAATGAACCTCTCCTTTTCGAAATGTCATGTTTGTCTCTTGCACGGAAACACCTTTAGAAAGCTCAGTAAACCTGTATCTCTTTTACCTTCATGGTCTCATGTCCCGTTCTTATAATTGATATGTGGTAAAAGCTACTGGCTGCTGCTATATAGCGATGGGGGGAAAATTGCAGTCCTATGTCATGTGATCACATGTCATTGCGAGTTTGAAAGCCTTGGTCTATAGAGTCAGCTGTACTGGACTTCATACTTACTGATAGGAATGGAGTGGTTGAGGGAGCAGTAGTTGTAACACTGGGATCCCCAACCTTTGGTCCATGGGCCAGCACTGGATCATGGCATGCCAGCCACCAGACCATGAAAACCAGTGACGCCCCATCCGTGGGATGCAGGCAGCATGAGAAACCATGTCCCCTCCGGTCCACGGATAAAACCTCTCTCCATGGAACCGGTCCTGGTGCCCAAACAGATGGGGGACACAGTTATAGCACGTCAAAAAGCTTCAGAACTAATATGTAAAGTTTCAGAACCAAAATAAATTTTTGTTTTCTTTTGGGTGATTTGCAATATTTATCTTACTTAGCTTAAAGATGCCACATTATCATCAGTCTTTTTTTAAATGTCCACTATTAAGAATACAGATGGCCCTCAAATTATGATCACAATTGAGCCCTAATTTTTTGTTGCTAAGTGAGATATTTGTTACGTTCAATTTTGCCCCATTTTATGACCTTTCTTGCCAAGCTGTTAAGTTGCAGTTGTTAAATTAGTAACACCATCGTTAAATGAATGCGGCTTTCCCTTTGAGATGGCTAGTCAGAAGGTCGCAAAAGGTAATCACATGACCCCAGGACACTGCAATGGTAATAAAAGTGAGTCAGTTCCCAAGTGTTTTAATTCTGATCATGTGACCATGGGGATGCTGCAATGGCCATAAGTGTGACAACCGGCCATAAGTCACTTTTTTCAGTGCCGTTTTAACTTTGAACGATCACTAAATGAATTATACAAGGACTACCTGTACAGCTCTCATTGTCTATTTCTTTCTTTTTATGTGTACACCATACTTGCAGCTCACAGTAAAGCTCCAAGCAGCTAATGAAGCCAACTTCAAGTTCACAGAAAACAATGTGCTAATAAAATGAAATTCAATGGTGAAAAGAGTAAGGTTCTACATTTAGGCAAGAAAAACAAAATGCACAGGTACACTATAGGTGGTACCTTGCTCAACAGTAGTAACTGTGAAAGGGATGTTGGAATCCTAGTGGACAACCATTTAAATATGAGCCAGCAGTGTGCAGCAGCTGCCAAAAAAGCCAACACAGTTCTAGGCTACATAAACAGAGGGATAGAATCAAGATCACATGAAATATTAATACCACTTTATAATGCCTTGGTAAGGCCACACTTGGAATACTGCATTCAGTTTTGGTCACCATGATGTAGAAAAGATGTGGAGACTCTAGAAAGAGTGCCGAGAAGAGCAACAAAGATGATTAGGGGACTGGAGACTAAAACATATGAACAACGGCTGCAGGAACTGGCTATGTCTAGTTTAATGAAAAGAAGGACTAGGGGAGACATGATACCAGTGTTCCAATATCTCCAGGGTTGCCACAAAGAAGAGGGAGTCAAACTATTCTCCAAGGCACCTGAGTGTAGAACAAGAACCAATGGGTGGAAACTAATCAAGGAGAGAAGCAACTTAGAACTGAGGAGAAATTTCCTGACAGTTAGAACAATTAATCAGTGGAACAGCTTGCCTCCAGAAGTTGTGAATGCCCCAACACTGGAAGTCTTTAAGAAGCTGTTGGATAGTCATTTGTCTGGAATGGTATAGGGTTTCCTGCCTAGGCAGGGGTTGGACTAAAAGACCTCCAAGGTCCCTTCCAACTCTGCTATTGTATTATTGTATTATTAAAAAGACCAGAAGACTTTTGCTCCAACTATTATGCATTTTCAGAAGCCAAGCTAATTTCTTTCTGGCTGAGCACTACAAGTAAAAGCACCAGGAAACCAGTTTCTGGAGATATGGCAGTTCTGTCACTCTTATATAGTTAGATTGCAAGTATGCCAGTTGGGTGTGTCAAGGGGAATGTCTGAATGGATTGCAATGACGTATCTATCAGTTTTAGATTTCGCTACCTCCCCCCCCCGCCCCCGTCCAATAGACATTCCTACTACTATTCACTTATAATTACAATTTTGGTGGCTGGCATTCATACCAAATGATGGGCATGGTAGACATCTCACCAAAGGACATTTGGGGCCTGAGATTGTTTAGCAAGAAAAATAAATAAACAGCCAGTGGTGCTGGTGATATTGATCAATCTTCTACCAGTTGTGGTTAGAAGACTAGCAACAACAATAACAAAAGCAACTACCAAGTCTTTAAAAAAAGTATTTCCCTTCTAATAGGGAAAGTATCTAATCCCTTACCAGTACAGAGAAACCATGTCAAAACAAATTTAATAGAATTCCCTTTGTCTTGGTGCTCTCTTAACCTGGTTGTTTGTTTGCAGGTGTTTCATTTACTCAACTAATTATGTTACCTAGTCAGGTAATGAAATATCTGCAAGCAACTATGTTCAGAGAGCACCAAGGACCGCACAGTTCAACCCTGAGCAACAGATATTCTTTTCCTATTGGTCTCTTTGTCTTTCAGGAAATTTATGAATTGACGCTGAAAGGAGAAACCAACATTTTCCTTTCCTTAATGCTGGGTCCACCATTCTTTCGAGAGCTGAGGTGGCACAGTGGTTAGGGTGCAGTACTTCAGGCCACTTCAGCTGACTGTTATCTGCAGTTCAGCGGTTCTGTTCTCACTGGCTCAAGGTTGACTCAGCCTTCCATCCTTCCGAGGTGGGTGAAATGAGGACCCAGACTGTGGGGGCGATATGCTGACTCTGTAAACCGCTTAGAGGGGGCTGAAAGCCCTATGAAGCGGTATATAAGTCTAACTGCTATTGCTATTGCTTTCTGGAAATTCTCGTTGTCCAGGTCATGGTTGTTCTAAAGCTGCAGATTTGTACATTGGGGAAACAAAGCAATCACTTCATAAACACATGGCACAACATAGGAGAACAAACCCATCAGGACTAGATCTAGAAATCCACCTACATTTAAAAGACAAAGGGCACTCTTTTTGAAGACAGCAAAATCAATATTTTGGATAGAGTGGAGAAAATGTGAAAGAGGGGCAAAGATGCCATCTATTTCAAAATTGAACAGCCTGTCTCAACAGAGGGGGAAGGATACAACATCATCTATCTCCAGTCTACAACACAATCCTTTCTAGAGTTCCAAGAAGGCTCCACACCCATTTGCACCACTCAGGTGACCCTGCTGACACAGATAAACCTCCAGGTTGTTTTAATGACTTGCTAAAAGAATGCAAATGATCAGCTGTCTGCAAGGAATAAATCCTTCCATTCCCCACCATCCAGTCAGAGTTGAAGAAGCTTCTTGGATGAGAAGTGAAATCTCTTTAAAAAACAGAAAGCCCATTTGCCTCTTGAAAAAGCATCTTTGGGGCACCATTCTCTCCATTCTCATTAGAGGTTTAGCTTACTAGAATGAATGGGACTGCTTACACAAAGTTTCCAGAACACTTTTGAAACTAACAATAGTAAAACTAGCAGTGATGTACATCATTGATGCCATTGACAATTCTATCTCTATCATACTACTGTAACACCTGCAGCAGGTTAGAGAACCACCATGTTCACCTCCATAATGTACCATGTATCCAAACATAGCATTGACCTCCTTTTTCTACAGCAAACTAGATAACACAGTATCAACCACAGTATCAAATTTCTATGTTCTACCATATCACAAAACCTAAAATGGGCACCTAACATCAAAAACATCATAAAAAAGCACAAAAAAGAATGTTCTTCCTTCGCCAACTCAGGAAGCTCAAACTGCCCAAGGAGCTGATTTTCTACAGAGGGATTATTGAAACTGTCATCTACACCTTTAATAATCAGAAGTGCAGAAAAAACAATTACTGCCAACCTGCCTTCCATTGAGGACCTGTACACTACACAAGTCAAAAGGATGCCATTGACAATTGATGCCATTGACAATTCTATCTCTATCATACTACTGTAACACCTGCAGCAGGTTAGAGAACCACCATGTTCACCTCCATAATCTACCATGTATCCAAACATAGCATTGACCTCCTTTTTCTACAGCAAACTAGATAACACAGTATCAACCACAGTATCAAATTTCTATGTTCTACCATATCACAAAACCTAAAATGGGCACCTAACATCAAAAACATCATAAAAAAGCACAAAAAAGAATGTTCTTCCTTCGCCAACTCAGGAAGCTCAAACTGCCCAAGGAGCTGATTTTCTACAGAGGGATTATTGAGACTGTCATCTACACCTTTAATAAACAGAACTGCAGAAAAAACAATTACTGCCAACCTGCCTTCCATTGAGGACCTGTACACTGCACAAGTCAAAAAGAGGGCCATGAAAATATTTACAGACCCCTCGCATCCTGGCCATAAATTGTTTAGACTCCTACCCTCAAAACAACGCTATAGAGCACTGCACACTAAAACTACCCAAGAACAGTTTTTTCCCAAATGCCATCACTCTGCTAAACAAATAATTCCCTCACCACTGTCAAACTATTCACTAAGGCTGCATTACTATTACTATTAATCTTCTCATCGTTCCTATCACCCATCTCCTCCACTTAGGACTGTAACTTTGTTGCTGGTATCCTTACAATTTATATCGATATTGATTGTTTCCTGATTGCTAATTTGTATCCTATGACTATCATTAAATTTTGTAGCTTATGATTCTTGACAAATGTATCTTGTCTTTTTATGTACACTGAGAGCATAGAATTTGACCAAAGTCAAATTCCTTGTATGTCCAATCACACTTGGCCAATAAAGAATTCTATTCTATTCTATTCTATTCTATTCTATTCTAGGGGGAGTCTTAACCTGGAGTTAGGATAGCTTTCGGAGGGTCTATTAATTTGGATGGGTAAATTACAGTTAAAATAAATTTCAACTGTATTTTCTTTAATCTCTAATCGATATTTAGCTTTTCATTCAATAATGTATGTAGGCATGATTTATAGTCTTTAAAACTTTAAAACAGTTTTTAAAACTTAATAAAATTTTTCTGTCTAAAATTATTGGACCCTTTAAAAGGAGTACACTTGTTATTTTATGAAATGGATTAATAAAGTACAAATATTATTATACTACTTAATTGTTAGTTTTTGATCATTGTCAAAATCATTGTGCATTATGCATGACTGCTTTCTTTCATAATTCAATTTATACCTATGTGTTTTATTTTATACATTTAAATATGTTTTAAAATTGGATTCACAAGTTTCACTGGATCCTTCAGTGTCCATAGCAGAAAAACATAAAAAACCATCAGCTTAAAATCTAAGACACATTTCCCAGTCATATTATCAGAACAGAAAAGTTTTAATCAATAATAAGCAATAGCAATAGCAGTTAGACTTATATACCACTTCATAGGGCTTTCAGCCCTCTCTAAGCGGTTTACAGAGTCAGCATATCGCCCCCAACAACAATCTGGGTCCTCATTTCACCCACCTCGGAAGGATGGAAGGCTGAGTCAACCCTGAGCCGGTGAGATTTGAACAGCCAAACTGCAGAACTGCAGCCAGCTGAAGTAGCTTGCAGTGCTACATTTAACCACTGCGCCACCTCGGCTCCCTAAAGCAAATATGAATAAATCAGTGGAAAAGAAGAGGAAATCAGCATGAAACATTAGTGTAGAAAAAATGCTATAAATAATTATTTCTTTTCTGTAGCATTTGAAAGATACAAACCTAAAGGAGAATTTAAGATCTGGATTTAGTATGAAATGTATGTGCAAAAGTCATGACATTTTGGTGTAAGCATCTACTGCAAGTTCAATATGCAAGCATATTCTGTGTATTTGTCTCTGTGTGTGCATACACATATACACATACACATTCACACACATACACAAACACATACCTGAATGTGTGTGTGTGTGTGTGTGCTTGTGTATAAATGTTGTAAAAGTAATACAAACACTATGTGTATGTTGTAAAACTGGTTCTTAAGTTGCATTGTGTAAACATCGGATACCAGTGGAATCACATCTGCTATCTTCCTTTGTTTGATTGTTTAACTCTTTGTAAGTATAGTATACTCTACCTGATAATAAACTTCATTAATTGAACTGTCGCACTGCCCTTCATTTATCTGAAGGTCAGGCTTGTAGAATTTGTAACCATTGAATGAAATGATGTTTAATGCTTTAGTTAACTTCTGAGCAGCATGTACATGAAAATGTAACCTCAGCACATTGTGTAACATCCCTGTCAGGTCTTATGAAGCTAATATACATTAAACTCTTAACATTATAGTCATATATGAATTTATTTCACCACTGGCTTTATGAATGATAAAAATCTGTAGGTGCTAATCAGTTAAAATGGAATTGTAGAATTAAAAGTGTCCAAAACACCACTTAATGCATTCATGAACACGTCTCATTGAATCGTCATACAAAAATGCATTGTCAGTCTGTACAAATGCTCATATTTTGATTTTCAGTCATGGAGCTAGAAAGGAAAATGAACATTCACTGAAGTTATTTTCTATATTAGCTATGTTTACATAGAATAAAGTATAAACTATGTTTATATAGTACAACCCTTTTTAGTTGGGGTTGAGGCCTAGGCATTTGACAGCATTAGTCACTTTGGAGGTAAACTGAGTTTAATGGGCTTCTCGATACTATTTGATACTGTCAATCATTGCACCATTTTGGATTGGCAAAAAATTTGAGGCACTATTTTCCAATTGCTTTGTTCACCCATGAGTGGGCAATTCCAGTCAAGTTTGGATAGAGATGTTGGATTGGTAGGCATTTCTTTTTGGAGAACCCCAGTGTTATTGAAAATATATCCTCACCTTACTTTTTAATAGCTCCATGACCTTGCTGGAAGAAGATACCAACTGGTTCAAGATGGGTATCACTGTTATACGGACTATACTCGGCAACTAAAGAGAGTAAGGAAGATGAATTTGATGAAGATACACAAAAGCTGTCCCTTAGGCAAATGGGGCTGCATATCTCTGACAAGTTCATTTTCCTTATTCTCTACAGTTATACAGTGTATTCCTGGCATCAGTCCCCATGGAAGTCTTAAATGGTGCTAGGAGACTGTGGGCTGTGGATAAAAGCAACTTGAAATTGAAGTCCAACAAGATAGGGTTGCTGTTTATCCAATAACCATTTGGTTTACTTCTTGTCACCAGTTTAAATTCTGAACAGCATGGTACTCCCCATGAAAAATCTCTTTTGATTTATGCAATTTCAGGATGATGTGATGATGTTATCCATTCAGTTGCATCTGGCAGTTGGCACTACTATCGGCCAGGTCTCTCCACATCTTTCGATCTTGCACGACT
>NC_045548.1:15743057-15818057 GCF_009769535.1 Thamnophis elegans
TATTTTAAAGCTTTTGTCTGGTTGTTGTTGTTTTTTCTGAGTTTGAGTTGGATGAAATAATGAAAAGAACAACGCATTCCCTTTGTGGACAGATGAAATAATTTTGTGTGTTTGGGGGAATTTTTTTTCTTTTAAAGTTGGAAGAAAATAGCATTGTTTCATAACCTTGTTTTTAACACATTGTATGTGCTGCTTTCAGGAGTGTGAAGCAGCTGAGTTGCCATTTTCTTTTCTGGGAATGTCTTGGTTGGAATGATAAACACACTGTCAGCCCTGCCTTTGCTGGTAATCTGAAAAATTTAATACCTTTAGTAGTAATCTGAAAAGATTAATAACTTTACTAGGCTGAGAATGTAACTGAATTAGGGCCTCTCCATTTTTGTAGCTCATGGAAATAACAAAGTGTTCTGCTTTTAGCACTCATAAAATCATAAAAACACTTCTTGTCCCCCTTTTAAATTCTGAGGTGTGCTTATGATGTGTTAAGAGCAGAACATTTTGTTACTTCCATAAGCTACAAAAGGGAGGCACCCTAATTCAATTACATTCTCGGATAGTCTAGTAAATGCATTAAACCTTTCAGATTACTACTAAAAGTATTTAAATTTTCAGATTACCAGCAAAGAAAGGGCTGACAGTATGTTTATCATTCCAACCAAGAAATTCCAAGAGAAGAAACGGCAGCTCAGCCTATATAGGATCATCATTCACCACTGGTGGTGCATCATGTTCCAAATTAGGAGTCTTTTTTATATAATGACATAAATCCTGATTTGGAACTTAGAATTGGAACTTCATCCACCATCAATTCATGCTTAACCTAAATGCAAAAAACAGTCTTATTATTTCATTCCATGTTGTGACCAATGATACTAAGTGGAAATGGTATTATAGAGCTGTGACGGTGCAGTGGTTAGAATGCAATACTGGAGACTAATTCTACTGACTGCCAGCAGTTTGATTCTGATTGGCTCAAGGCTGACTTCGTCTTTCCGAGGTCAGTAAAATGAGGAACCAGATTGTTGGGGACAATATGCTGACTCTGTAAACTGTTGAGAGACATCGGTGAAAATCACATTTTTTTTACTACTGGTTCTGTGGGAGTGGTTGGTGGGTGTGGTGTGGCTTGGTGGGCGTGGCCTGGTGGGTGTGGCAGGGAAAGGATACTGCAAAATCTCCAATCAAACCCCATTCCAGGGGTCAGCCAGAGAGGCATTTGCCAGTTCTCTGAACTACTCAAAATTTTTGCTATCGGTTCTCCAGAACCTGTCAGAACCTGCTTAGCGAGAACTGTAAAGTACATTGAAATAGTATAAAAGTCTAGGTACTGTTATTAGTGCTATTGCTATATGATTCTTTTAATTGAAGGATAAATAAAAAGCAGGGAAATTTGCTTTATTTTATAAAACGATAGGATTTCCCATCTCTCTGTCCCACATGGTATTATTTCTTGATCCTAACACCCCACCCCACCCCAAATCCCCAAACCCGGTCCCTCTCTTACTCAAGCTGCTCAAATTCACAGATATACTATGAAGAGTAGCCATATCAAAATGCAGAAAACTGTTTTCAAATTTGGCAAAATATTTCTTAAACAATGAAAAAGACTGTGCCTTTTAAAAAAACTCATTGCTTTACTTAGGATCTGTCTTAGTTATCAAAAGCTTCTTGATCTGGAAAAGTCTTTGGAAGAAGGCCTGGCATGTTGACTTACCTTGGTATTGAACTGAACTCTAAGAAAACCTCTCGACCGAGTGTTGCTCCACAAAAAGGGGAATAGTCAATCACACTTCTCAACTAATCCAGGAATCTGAAAAACCAGTAGAGAGGTTACAAGGAAAGATCTGAGACAATTTAAATTCTAATAGATTCAAGATTCCAAACCACACCAATGGAATTTCACCAAATTGATCTCAGAAGGAAGGAAGGGTTCTTTTCCATGAAATTTAATGAGTTACCTTTAAAAAAAAGCTTAAATCAGAAGGCAGTCTGCTCTCCATGCCTTTTAGCCCTCACTCTATACCAGGGCTGTCAACCTCCTGTTCCATGGGCTGCAGTGGTGGGTTTCAAAAATTGTTCGAACCTACTCTGTGGATGTGGCCTCCTTTGTGGGAGTGGCTTGCCGCCCATGTGACCGGATATGAAGATGCCGACGACACTTGTCAGAACCACCTTAAATTCCCTCACACCCAGCACTGGCATGCATAAGAATATGATGTAAACTTGTTTTTTAAAAGGCATCTTTGGTTTGCGATAAAACAACTTCAACACACGCAATGTTCTGATTGCACCACAAACGCAGTAGTCATCCTTACCTTTCACAGAGACACTGAGTTTTATAAATATGAGCATGATAGTGTAGAATAATCATATCCAAGGACCAGGGGAGGGTTTCAAAAATGTTTGGAACCTCTTCTGTAGGTGTGGCCTGCTTTCCGGGTCCACTGGTGGAACCTCTTCTAACCAGTTTGGTAGATTTGATGAACCAGTTCTACAGAACTGGTGCGAACTGGTAGGAACCCACCTCTGATGGGCTGGATGCATCATGCACTGCCCACACTCACACCCTGTTTAGCAAAGGGGGAAAATGTCCTGATGCATCACATGACACTGCCGTGACAATGTGAGTTTGACACCCCTGCTCTATGCAATTCACATCCTGTACTTAATCTCCATCGCAGGCTCCGCCTATACCCAGGAGGCCCCTGAAGGTATAAAATAGCCTGGTGCCTTTAAATATTTCCTGTGTTGCCCTGGGCCATGGTCTCTTTTATTTCCCTGTAATATTAATTGCTTGATGTCTTTGGGGATTTAAAGAGAATAAATTAAAATGTAGGTTAATTAATGAGTTAATTATCCAAGTAGCCTTTTGCTGCTTTAAAAAAATAAAAAATAAACAAACCCCAGAATGTAAACTTGGCATCTTCTTCTTCTGCTGCTTAAAAATCATTTGCAGACACAGACACAAGCCAAATGCTGCAGTCTCAGATTTACTGCTGAAGAGTGGGAACTGCAGTGTTTAGGGTATCTTGAAGTTACTTGCAGCTTGTTTTCTAGTTCAGCTGAAGCTGCAGGCCTTTCTAATCACAATGATAACATTACAGCTGACACTTAAACCATAGCCTATAATATGAAATGCAATATCATATTATGAAATCTGGCCATTCCCCCACTCCCTGAAGCTACTTACAGAATCATATTAAATCTTCTTTAGCAGAATCATATTATGTACAATGCACAAAGGAAACAGCTCTGCCACAGGAAGAAAATTAAAGAAGACACACTCAGCCAAAAAAGGAGAGCCTGGTACCATCACAAATCTCCAAGGCCTCTGATTACACAAGCAATACTCCTCCGATGTTTGTACTAATGGACTGGGAGCATGTTTGCCTTTACTGGTGATGCATCGATAAAGGAAGATACAATCACATAGATCAATTATCAGCATAAGAAAAACCAATGCTTTCGATTATTTGAGGAAGACCCTGACATTATTTCAAATTTCTCTGATGGATGAACTGCTTCTGAGATTTCCCAGCTTGGTATCCTACAGATATATCAGGACAGAATTCTCAGGAACTGGGGAATTACAGGACTGAACTCCTAGAAAAGCAGGCCATAGCAAGAGATGGAAAAGGTGCATGGAAAAGGTGCATGAATTCATTTGACTTATTCCCTTTCAGAGTTTGAATTGTGATACCTAAAGAGATATTTCCTGACTTAGGAAATGATCTAAATGAGAACTTTTCAAGCATTCAATGAAAGGTTAACTTTGCAAAGGGTCGTATTAGATTCCTCCTGAGAGCAATACGTTGGTAATTTTGAGCAACAATTGATTATACATCTCCTTCTTCCACTAGTGGAGGGGCTGTCAAACTTGCATCATCACGTTGTCACTACGTGACATATCGTGACTTTTCCCCCTTTGCTAAAATGAGGGTGGGCGTGGCCAGCCTGTGCAACATTTGGTCTGTGGGCTGCGAGTTTTACACCCCTGCACCAGGGGTGGGTTCCAGCAGAGAGTACTGTCGGTTTGCTCAGGGATGTGTCGCATGTGCGCAGTACAATTAAAATTGCTTTGCCCATGCGCAGAAACAAAAAATAAGATGGCATCATCTATGGTGCCACCAGGAGAACCAATTCAGGGATGTGGCAGGCCTGAGCCCTGCCAGTTCCAGAACAGGTTGCCAAGCTACTATCAGTTCTGAACCTGTCCAAACCGGTAGGTACCCACCATTGCCCTGCACTAGTGCATTGCAACAAGTGTAAACTTTTGCTTGATTCATACTGTTGTTTTGGGGGGTATAGTGAATAAATAGCTCAATCTGAATGTATCTTCTCACAACAGTTGTATAAAATAATATAATCCTCCCAGTCTGCTGCAGCTGATAAAGGTTATCATGGCTTGATCTTTGAAGAAAATATGGATATCTAAATGTGATGCATTGTTTGCTGGGAAGATCCAACACTTACCTTCTCAGGAATTTAAGCTGTTGAACACTTAATGCAGGGAAAGAAATGCACAAAACAGATAGAATTGATACATCAGAGAAACTGAAAGTCTACTGTGTGATTACAAATTGGCTTGAGTTCTAGGAAAATCCAACGTGTTTATTAAGCACTTATTTTTAAATAATATATAAGTGATAATTTCCATAAAGAAATGGTGTCTTTACCCTTTTTGTCTTTTTTTTTTAAGATTGCCTATCATGTCCTGTGTTTGCAATCTTTGGAAATGCATAGGTTCCTTTATATTGTGATATATTTCACTGAAGACATTTCAAAGATTCTATAATTGGTTTAAGACCACAACGGAAGGGGGGAAAACACTTGACCAGCTATATCAGGGCAGAAAAGCATTATTATTTTTTCTTTCAAATATTAGATCAGATCAACAGTGCTGAACAGAGCAGGAAAGAAATGAGTCTGGTCACCTCGATTTTTTTTTCCACATATGTCTTTTATCAATAAATGATTTTAAAAGTAAATGATTTTACTAAGCTTCTTTGACATTAGAACCAGAATGTTAGCATTTTTGAAGCCTCTTTAAACAGCAAGTAAAACAACCAGGAAATGTCAGAATTAACCTTCCTCTGTAGTAAATATTTGTATATATAAATAAAGGTGTCCATTACGGTATAATTCCTTTTCTTGCATTTCGGATTGTAGAACACATCATGAACCAAAATGAGAGTTTTAAAAAATCTCTAAATCTGGCAAGATCATAAAACAAACAAGTGTGTGGAAGTAGATGAAATCTTGTAAAAGCCCCATCCCAATCCCCCAAAAAACTCTTTCATGCCCAGAAGATAGATAATGCTGACTAATCATTTGAAGGAGAATAGAGAATGTATTAGAAATGGAATAAGAATATTTCACGCTATAGCAATTTGTTTCTAACTTTATATCAAAAAATAAAGCCTGCATATTTGCATAACTAGAATGAAATGATTCATTTTATTAGAACAATGTGGTGTTGTTAGTGTGCGGTTATTTCTTACAAGCTATTTAATACATTTAAGGATGCTGTTGCAGAAACAAAGAAATTACACTCTACAATACTATCTTGATTCTTATTGTGATTTGAGTGGATTTGGCTTAATGAGTTGTATGAATCAAGCCACTATTGTTTGTGAATGATGGCTTGGGGTTAACATTATTTGTGAATCAGAATAATATAAATTGTTTATTTTATTTTATTTTATTTTATTTTAAAAATACATTAGCCATCCTCTAGCAATAGCAATAGCAATAGCAGTTAGACTTATATACCGCTTGATAGGGCTTTCAGCCCTCTCTAAGCGGTTTACAGAGTCGGCATATCGCTCCCACAGTCTGGGTTCTCATTTCACCCACCTTGGAAGGATGGAAGGCTGAGTCAACCTTGAGCTGGAGAGTTTTGAACCGCTGAACTGCAGATAGCAATCAGCTGAAGTGGCCTGCAGTACTGCATCCTAACCACTGTGCCACCTCGGCTCTATATGAACATTTTCCCAGGATAGGATATAGTGCTCTAAAGGATAGTTCAAAAATGAAACCAAGTCTAAAAACAGCAGCTCAGAAAGTTAAATGGTGAAATAGCAAAAAGGAGCCATGACTTAGAGCAGTGCATGAAGCTACTTTGTATGGTCTGCAGTCAAATGTGTAAACTCTGCCATTCAGGGGTGAAATTCAGCAGGTTCTGACAGGTTCTGGAGAACCGGTAGCAGAAATTTTGAGTAGTTAGCTGGCCAATACCAACTCTGGCTGGCCCCGGAGTGGGGAGGGAATGGGGATTTTGCTGTATCCTTCCCCTGTCACGCCCACCAAGTCACACTCACAGAACCGGTAGTTTAAAAAAATTGAATTTCACCACTGCTGCCATTGTTTCACATCAGTAGCCCATCTAGCTCAATGTTCTCTGTAGAGAATGACAATTCAGCGATACCTCGGTACTCATCATTAATTGGTTTCAGGAGATGTGATGAGTACCAAACCAAATTTTCCCATAAGAAATAATGTAGTGAGTTATGAGGCAGCTGATACCAACCAGCTCTAGCTTGTTCATTGAGTACCAAGCAAATGATAAGTGCCAGGACAAAATGTTCACGTCAAAACACATTGAGTACCAAATTTGATGAATTTCAGAGCAGTTGAGTACCCAAAGTACCACTGAACCTCTTTAGGGGTCTTTCTGAGACCAACATGAAGATCATAAGAATTACAGTACATCTGAATCTTTTTTATATGCAAGTACTTCAGTATCTGCTACGAGTTAGTTCAAAGCTTATATTTGTGTTAAATGCTAAAGGTAAAGGTTTTCATCGTCCAGTCATATTTAACTCTTGGCTGAGGGAGCCAGCATTGTCTGAAGATATTTTCCATGGTAATATGGCCAGCATAGCTATATGCCAAAGTGCAAGGAACACTATTATCTTCCCACTGAAATGGTACCTATTTATCTACTTGCATTTTCATGCTTTCAAGTCGCTAGATGAGTCTTTCAAATTCTAGCCTCATCTGAGAATGATTTGTTTCTGTCCCTTTCCAGTGACTGTCTCATTTTCCTCCTGACCCTTAAAATCCTCCTCTCTTTTCCAAATGAGCTCTGTTTTCCATTTGAACTTCCAACTCATCTCCCTTCCTTTCAGTTAGCTGGCATAGCTACCAGTTGTCTATCAATCATTAAAAAAGAAAAAAGAAATAGGTTCGGAGTGTAGGAAGAAACCTTCCCCCTCCCTCCCAACTATCCTTCTGGTTCGGGAATGCTCAAAAGGCCCAAGATTCAATTGGAAGTTTCAAAAGCAATGATGTATTACAATGGTCTTTGTTGTTGTGATTATTTTGGAAGCTAATCATGGGTCTAAAATCTGGTACAGTGTATTAAGAGCTAGAGACAAGGAATCAGGAGACAATTTGCCTCTAATCCTTTCCCAATGCTTGCTCTTTCCATTGCCAAAGATCTATTACAGGTTGTGCAGCCTGACTTGATAGAATTGAAAGGAATGTGAGAAAACAGTTTACCCTGTTGGGAACCAAACCAAATTCAGCCTGACTTGAACACCAGAGATCTATTTATGAATTCAACTTATTTAACAGCTGGTCCACAGACCTTGGAAACTGCTAGCCCACTGGCCTTAAAGTTGCTTCACTGTGGCATTTGCAGGTCTGCTGGAAAATAGAATAACAAGTTAGGACAGGGGGAAGTAAATGTCACCTCAATGCAAAAGCTATTAGTGGCCTGTGCTCAAAGAGGATTTGAAGTTCTATAAAAACAATAAGGCTTTAGATGCTGAAAAGGAATAATCAGAAGTAATTCTGTTAGAAGCTTTTGAAGAAGATTTTAAATGATTCTTGCCATATCTAACAAGCTAGTATTTATTGGCATATATGTAAATAATTGCAGCCCTTCTAAACAACAGCAAAAAGTAATCAGATCTTATCCTCACCATGCTTAATAATGAACAAGGTGCCAATAACCTGTGTCTATGTAACCTGATTTAGTTATCATCATATGAAACAATAAATCTCATGTTTTAGTATACATGACAATTGCCGTGCAGATGCTAAGATGCAAGACAAACAGAAATCAATAGCCTCCAATCTGTGCATGAATTTTGTCAACTTCCAATTATTATCTTGCTTGTGGGGAAGATCAAAGAATAATTGAGGTTCCTGGTCTTCATGTCACAGAAAGAGCAGACAATACTAATTGTGAAGAGAGATAATTCCAGATATAATGTGCTTAATCTAGCTTCTTTTGATGAACAGAAATTGGCTGCAGAAGGCCTATCTTTAATAAGGAGAGGGAGGGAGGGAGGGTGCACAGATATACATACACTCTCAGTGCAGTCCGACACAGTTCTATTCAGGAAGTCCCATTGATTTCATTTGTGCCCTATCCCCATAAAAATGTGTATAGGATTGAGGATATTTTGAATTCAGTTCTGTTCCAAGGCCAATTTCTTGAACAAGCGGATTTAGATTGCAACTAGGTGTTAAACTTAGTAATAGTAATATACATAGATTTGTTAGTGTCAGGGGTGGGATTCTACTGGTTCAGACTGGTTCGGGCAAACAGGTAGATCCGCTGGGAGTGAACTGGTTCATCCCGACAATCAGATGGACCCATCTGCCTGCCCATGCTATTGTCCTGCCTTTATCTTCTCAACTGATTCACCCAGAAAAGCAGATTGCAGATTGCCACGGGGATCAGCTGTGTTACTCCTCCAAAGAAACCTGGAAGTGCAGATTTCTTCAAACTGTGCACACATGTGCAAATCGCGCGATCACCGAACCAGTTGTTAAATCGGGAGGATCCCACCACTGGTTAGTGTTATGGGAAATACAAGCATTTTTTTTCATAAATAATTGTGTTGATGATTTCTACAATTTCTTTCTATTGTTCAGTCCAAAAACCTCACAAACCAAGTCAACAACCACAAACTAAGGTAGCTTTTAAATTGCAATATCTTCTAAATATACAAACTAGCATTGTGGGAATTGTAGTTCTAATACAGGTGGCCTAAAAGATACATGACACGAAAGGGGGGAAATGATGGGTGGAAGAAGAAAATAAAGTTGACGGAGGCCTCAATTCTTCAGATTGTAAGTGGACTCTGCTTCCCTTCTGTTCCCCAACTAGGAAAAAAATAAGCAGATTTGGCAACCATGGAAATCATTGGGAATTATTTCTGAGTGAATGCTATATTCAAGAACAAAGTGAAATTACATGCCCAGCTTGTATGTAATAGAGCTCTGAAACCAACAGAAAGAACTAAAGGAGATCTCCAATTTTGATTGTCATAATTTTTATCTAGACAGAGGCATATTATAAATGGTGCACAATATATTGACATTTCAAAATTTCTCTGTATTTTGCACTGCAGTTTTGCCAACATTTTCAAATATTATAGTAAGCAAAACACTGTTGTAAAATGACTATGTTCATGAAACTATTATATTAAATGCACCAAATTATGCAGTAGTGTTCACAAAAACAGCATAGGTTAGGCAAATTTGAAAATAGAAAATACTTGGAGGAATATGTACTAAAATTTAAGTGCCTCCTTTTTTTTTCTTTTTGAGCAGAATCAGACATAGTTGCAAAACAGAGAAACTCAGGAAATCCAAGTTGATATATTGGCAATAGGTACAATCTGAAGAAACAAAAACAGACAGATTTGCCAATTCCTAATGTACAATAGCTTAGAACAGTGCCTAGGAGACTCTCTTGATTTTTAAGAGTAGCTTATGTGTGAGTTGAACCTCATATAGGAGATCTTACACATTGATTGAAGGAACAAGGGAATGATAACCTTTCTTAAGAGTGAATGCTTGTTCACCTGTTCTTTTACATATTTTCTGAATCCCAAATCACAGGATCAAATTCCCACTCTGGCATTAGGTAGGGGGGAAGGAGGGAGGGAGGGAGGGAGGCTGGTAGGCAGGGAGGAAAGGAAGGGAGGAAAGAAGGAAGGAAGGAAGGAAGGAAGGAAGGAAGGAAGGAAGGAAGGAAGGAAAATATCTTTCCAATCAACAAATTACTTTGAGTCAGAGACAACCACACTAACAAAGTTTTTATAATCAAAATAAGGAAAGTAACATTGCACTGTAAACTTGACCCCATTCATGCACATAAGCAAGGATACATAACCAAGAATGGGAGAAACTTGTGTCACAATGATAAATAATTCTTTCATAATTTGCCTCAGCCTTAATCACATTCCTCATTCAATAGGCATGTAAAAAAACCCAACCAACCAAAAAACAGAATAGCAATAATAGCAATAATTCAAACAAAAAGAAGACAACACATATGAGAAACTCTCAAAATCAATAGACGTGCACTACAAGAAAGGAAGGAATCCCATTTGACTAGGTTACAAAGAAATTCCAAGTGGATCAGAACTCTATAGTATAGTAATCCCACTAAACAAAAAGTCCAAAGAACTAAAAGTTTTAATTTCTCGTGATTATCAAAACTTTTCCCCGCTTCAATACAATTAGAAAAGATTTTCCTATGAAGACAGTCTAGCTCAATATATAATTAAATTGGAATGTGGCAAAAATACAATAAAATGAATTCTTCACTCGCAAACAAAATAAAAGAAAGCGGAGATCAGGAAGCTTGGTTACACAGCCAGACAAACAGTAATGAAAACTCAAGACCACAAGATGATGGGGAAATCGAGTAATTGCATAGGTCATTGATTTTTAATACAAAGCCGACTTTCTGCTTGGCCCATCATCATCACTATAGGACCTCCTATGGCTTCCTGAAGGGGAAACAGATGACCTCCTCTTCTTCTTAGGCCATTAGATGTGAAATTTCCACCCATGTTTTCTAGCTTTGATTCAAATGTTCTGTTTTTCAACCTCAACCATCTCAGCTTTTGGAATAGAGAGGCTTCAGGACTTCATTTCAATCTAGTTGTAGCTGCAGCTGATATTGCCTGCAGAACCTGACATTCCCCTTTTTCAGTGGTGGGTTGCAATTTATTTTACTACGGTTCGCTCGTGCATGCGTGCATGCTTGGCAATCATGTGACACTTCTGTGCATGTGCAGAAGCACCCGGGTAGGTGGGCGGAGCCTCCCACTGCCACCACTACTGGTTTGCCCGATCCGGGATGAACCAGCAGGAACCCACCTCTGCCCTTTTCTCAGGTGACTGATGACAGTCCAGTAAAGCTGTTTTGTTGGACATGGCGGGGAGGGGGGATAGGGGCAGCTGCTATGTTCTCTGCAATTGATCCATTATTAAGTCAATGAAAAATCCTCACCCCTCATGCTTTGATCCCTCTAGGGCCTGATAATTTCACCCTGGACTGTAAGCTGCCATATTCTCCCCCAAAAATTTAAAGAATAATCCTGTACTCATTCCAGTAATGATCTATTAAATCAATAAATTCATGCTTCATCCAACCCTTAAATCTCCCATGGGATACCCTACCAGTTTCTTCCCAGGCTCATTTGGGATAGCTCACTCCTCATGCTATCCGAACCCCTGCCCACTTCTTTAAGTTGCATCATAGAAGTATTGCTACTTTGGTATATGATGTTGGACTGTTAGTTTTTTATTATAGCAATTGCAATAGACATATATACCACCCCATCATGCTTCACAGCACCTTTTGTTCACATATTCAATATGCTGGAGTCAGCATATTGGCCCCAACAATCTGGATTCTCATTTTACCAACCTCGGAAGAATGAAAGGTTGAGTCCCATCAGGATCAAACTCCTGGCTGAGGGCAGAATTGGTCTGCAATGCTGCATTCTATTGGGCCACCAGAGTTCTTTATTATACATTTTCTGCAAATCTCAGAAGGTTAGGAACAGCTTGGACACCTTTTCTTTTGAATATTATAGCATTAGAGCAACAATACTACAATTGGGAGGGAAGGGAATAAGAAACATTCTGTTTTAGTATCAAAAGAGAAAATATGGGAGTGGGATGGGACAAAGATACCCATATGAACAAACATCAGGGAAAGGGAAAGATCATGATCTGGAGAGGAAGGAACAATTCCTAAATGGTAAAGACTGGTCCACATAGAAGCCAACAATGATAAGAAGGGCAAGAAATAGGGGGGGGGGGAATGTTTGTAGTCTGCAACAAGAAAACCCCAAAGGGGCACCTGTGCACCTAACCTATCATATGCAGGGAGAATAGAAATTCAGGAATAAGGAGAAGCATAAACATTGCCAATATTTTCCATTGAGGAATGATAGTGGATCATGGAAAACTGGATTGTGGAGAAATCTGGAACTGAGTTGAAGGGAGAAGCAAAAATATGGCTAGCCTTGAGTTGTTGATGGGGAAGAAGAGGCTGAGAGGAGTTCCTCCATAAAACTTCACAAAGTTTAATATTGTGTAGAGAGTGCTTTTGTCTGGTGAGATTCCTGTCTATAGGCAAGTAGTATAGTGATAAACACACTACTCTGATCAACTCCTTGTGTCGTTTCTCATTCCTTGACATGACAAGGATGTTTACTTATTCTGAATTGTACTAATTGCTTTTTGTTTATTAAATTGTACTATTATACCATTATTATGGATATATATATATATATATATATATATATATATATATATATATATATATATATATATATATATATATACACACACACACACACACACACACACCACACACGTGTGTGTGTGTGTTTTATTTGTGCTGATAAATAAATAAAGGGAGACTAGTATAGATCTATTTCAAGCTATTTAGCTCTCATCAGCTAGCCATACCCTTACTGGGATTCGAACCTGTGCTGTATTGCATCTTAGGCAAACGCCTTAGCCATTAAGCCACAAGTCTCCTCCTTATCAGCTGAAGCCAGGGAAGAAGGTATATATTTAGTGTATTTATTTATCAGCACAAATAAAACACAAATATAACAAAGGCAACAGTAAAAATATTGGGTTTCTGTCGTGATGGACTCTTGTGACGAGCCGATTGACAGATGATGGAAGCAGTTAGCTTCCTCCCATAATTGGGCCTTACCAGGGGTTGTGACACTAAATATGTATTATATATATATATATATAATATATATATATATATATATATATATATATATATATATATATATATATATATGAGGAAGATCACTACTTCCATTCTCTGTCACTCAGCTCATCACAAGAGACCATCCAGACAGAAACCCAATATTTTTACTGTTGCCTTTTTGTTACATTTGTTGTATTTGTGCTGATAAATAAATAAAGGGAGACTAGTATAAATCTATTTCAAGCTATTTAGCTCTCATCATCTAGCCATACCCTTACTGGGAATCGAACCTGTGCTATAGTGCATCTTAGGCAGATGTGTTAACCACTAAGCCACAGAGTTAGACTCCTTATCAGCCAAGCCAGGGTGAAAGGTATCTATTTAGATAGATACTCTACATACATTTGATGTTTGATGTTTTTGCAAGCCACCATAAGTAAAGCTTTCTGATTTCTGATGTTGATGATGATATAGTTTCAAATTTGTGATTTCTGAACCTATGGATTGAAACTAAAATGCAATACTCTTCCACATGCTACATTTCATTTTATTCAGCATGGTTTCTTTCAACACATTTGTGCAGGATGTTGCAGAAAATTATGAAGTCTTCTGGCAGAATGCTGGACTAAATGGAGATTTCAGTTTGCTGTCCTTGCTAGATACAGCAGAACCTCTGGTCATAATTCATTCCATAACTTTAGTTGCAATCTGATTTGGTCATGACCTGAATCTAATTTTGGAAATTTGGGGCTTAGGGAAAAGATGGCACAGAAGGGGAAATCGGCCGTGAGAAAAAAAAAAAATGTGAATTTGTTGGTCGGAACCCAATTTGGTTGGGGTCAGAAGCATTCATGAACAGAGGTTCTACTGTATAAAGAATGCAGCCTTAAATATGGAAGCAAAAAACAGGGTGCAAAATCCACCAACAGTGCAGATAGCAACAAATGAGACTGTTGAAAAGTTTTAAGTACTTTTTACACTGGTTTCTTAGCAGAGCTGTTTCAGACATCTCAAGAGGCTATAGGTAGAGATGATTTATAGGGGTAAGCTTCAATTTGGGAGGCCATCAGCACCTTCTTTGATCTGGACTTCTACAGATTTGTTTCCTATGTACTCAGTGAGTAATGAGTGATTTGCTATTGATTTGTCCACAGGCAGAAGAAAAGTGGATTGGTACTGTAACTCCAAAGCGAATGGGAATTTCGGATGCATGGTAAAAGAAAGCAAAACCACCAAGAGGGAAACATTTACAGCTTTCTAATCTATTTAACTCTTGTTCTCAATTTCCTCCCCCAGCAACATGATTCAGGGGAAAGCTTTTAAGAATTTCAAACTCTACAAAGTATCCGTCTAGTAGTTCTTTTTGCGTGTTTCACGTGCCAATCATTTGGAGTAGCAGACTGAAATATATATAAGGACTCATTCATTCAGAATACTATTTTTTTTTAAAAAAATACCATATAATCCTTGTGTAAGTGGATACTTAAATATAATATCAACCAAATGCCCATTTTGGAGAGAGAAGGGGGAAGAGACTGCCACAACCCAAAAGGATCAGTTCTCAGATGACAAAATCATTCCCTAAAAAATACTTATTTTCATATGATGCTAACTCTGACAGCAGATGTTCCTGAATTCATTGTAAGGGTTAAGACTGAAACTTCACATCCATTCCTAAGTTATATTTAGTAAAGCCTGGCCATGTTTAATAAAACCTTTCAAACAATTTCCACCAATTTGGATTACCATTACCTTTTACACCACTGAGTAATCATATATAGCTCCATGTTTATTGTTACAGAACTCTGTTTGCATATATCAGTTGCGCCACATAACCTATCATGGCTTCATTAGATCCTGGTTCAGAAGATGAGGAGGAAGAGTTAGAACTATCTGATGGGGAGGGCACAATCCCCTCCAAATGAGGGGAGAGTCCAGGGACTCAGGATGAGGTATTCCCAGGACCCTCTGCCAGTGAGTGGGGGCAGGTGACCAGATGGAGAGTTGCCTGCAGGAATGGAGCAGCTGCAGAGAGTCAGCAGAAATGACCGGCTTCAGACCACCTCTGACAAGGAACACCCAATCTGCAAGTGAGGAGAACAGAGCATGGGGAGGCACAGAGGAGGTCAGAGGAGGCCTCCAGTGGTGGAATTCAAAAATTTTACTCCCAGTTCTGTGGGTGTGGCTTGGTGGGTGTGGCTTGATGGGCGTGGCAGGGGAAGGATACTGTAAAATCTCCACTCTCTCCCCACTCCAGGGGAAGCTTACCTCAAAATCCACATTTCCTCCCCATCACCTGGGACTTGGGAGGCAGAGAATAGATGGGAGTGGAGCCAGTCAGAGGTGGTATTTACAGGTTCTCTGAACTATTCAAAATTTCTGCTATCGGTTCTTCAGGACTGGTCAGAACCTGCTGAATACCACCTCTGTGGCCTCTCCTCACAAGGAACAGCTGGGGAAGCCAGGAAGTGTTTAACCCAATGTTGGGGAAGGTGTGTTTGTGAGGGAATACCTACTTGTTTTGATGTGCAACTTCCTGGCTTTCTTGGATCCTGTTTCTTAAACTTTGGACTGTGGTTTTGGATTCTGAACCTCGGATTTTGCTTGTGGACTTTGGATTCAGCTCTTGACTTCAGACTCTTGGACTGTGTTTGGTTTTTGAAACTCTGGACTTGTGAGTATTGTTACTTCTCTCTTTGCCTTGTGTGTCAGCTACGACTTAGTTTGTGGAGCCCCAAAATCCAGACTGAGGGAAAATTGATGCCTGAGGGAGAGCTTCACCAGCACCATTGTTGGGTCATTTGACAGTGTAATACGTGAGCAAACAGACCCTAGTTAACCTCTGCATTGCCAGTTTGACTTGGGTCAGAAGACATATATATTATGATACAAGTGGAATTATTATAGGGAAATAAAATGTGGAAGAGGAAATTTATTTTTATGTAAATATGAAACCGGGATTGCTGGAATTTCACCCCGAAAATCCATCAGGGTGAAGAAGAAATAAGCAAGGGCAACAATGGAAGGAGGAAGAAAGAGGAGGGAAAAGAAGAAAGGGTAAAGGAGAGGAAGTAAGGGAGAGGTAGTAAGAGCAGGAGAGAAGGTAAGAAGAAAATAGAGAGGAGGAATGGGGGAGAGGGCGGGGAAGAAGAAAAGAGGAAGGAGAGGAAGAAAGAAGAAGGTAGAGAAGGGAGGTTGGGAGGAAAGAAGGAGTAGGGTTGTTTCAAAATAAGATGGATGTACAGGATGGCAAGAAAGCGACCCCTGATTATGCTTTTTATATTTTTAAACAGATTGTGATAATGCTAGAAGACTACAGATAAATATTAATAGTACTTATGAGAATGTATATTTGTGAATGTATATGGAAAGAAAAGAAATATAACCTTTTATTAAAAAAAGAACACATATCTATTAGAATAGTATACCAGTTTACAATGAAAGTACTCTACCCCAGGTGAAGTTTATAGGGTGTGCATTTATACTCATGTGATGTGATAATCAGCAATCTACTTGCTCCTTTGTGTGCATCAGAGGCCACACCTAGATAAGAAAGTTATACCATCCTGAAAGAAGTTCTAGGTTTCTGAATTCTTATTATGCAATCAATGTTGGACTGTTGAGCTGATTTCTTTGTTTTTTGTTTACTTTTTTCATTTTGGTTTTAACCCTGACACCCAGTCTCCCTGTTGGAAGGAGATGTTGCCTCATCATTCTTTTTCGTACCTCACGTTCAAGTCTTTCTGTGTAAATTCTGGTCTGATAGATTTCCAGCTTCTTCTCAGTAGCCCAGACAAGACTGGTGTGAAATTGACAAGTGTTTGGACAGTCTTCCTTTTGTCTTCATGGCTGGCAACTTGGAATGCATAGAATCAGACTATTGTTTCTTTTTATTTCTGTCTCTTTTGTGTGGAATAGGATAAAAGACTCTTTATTGCTTCAAGTCTAAGCAGGACAGTAACTGCCCACCCCCTTATTCTCTGCATTTCAGGTCAGTAAGCCAAAAATGGATTGACTTGAATATTTCTGACCATCTAGACCAGTGATGGCGAACCTAGACACGCGTGTCAGTGCTGACACGCGTAGCCATTTGGGGGTGACACGCACAGGATTTCATGCGATTCATCCTCGGCTCCTGCACGGCCGCCGAGGATGAAAGAATCTGTGCTGGAGGAACGGGGTGGGCGGGACGGTGTGATCTCCCCCGCCCACACTCACTTACTGTATCGCCGCTGCCCCTTTCTGAGCGCATGGGCTGCTGGTAAGGCGTGCGTGCCGTGCGCACACAAGTCATCAGTGCGGCGAGGGAGGACCCGCAGGAGAGGAGCGCGGGAACAGTGCACGCCTCTCTCCAGTCAGGCCGGCACAGAGAGTCTACTCCTGGGACTGTCGGTTACGACCGCACACAGCAGGGAACAGCGGAGTGCCAACGGGAACTGTGAGCGCCATTAGCAGCAACTATAAATTGCGCAAAATTATGTTTTTGTCGAAGTGACACACAACGCGAGTTATGCTCGATTTTTTGCGACTTTTGACACACCACACCAAAAAGGTTGCCATCACTGATCTAGACAGTGGCCACAGGAAAGTGATGAGAGTCACCACTACATTACCTACAGCTCATTTTTCAACATTCATCATAAAATATATGAAAAGGATGGAAATTAACCAAGTAAAACAAGAAGCCAAGTTCTATCAGTTGAATATACTTGACAGTCTATCGTTCACCAGGCAAGACATTTTGAAGCTAAAAACATAAAGATCACGCTGAGTTAATATGACACATTGATGTGGAACATGTCAACTAGCTTAAATCAACCCCTTCTGACATCATATGAGTGGATTTTGAACCTCAACTGAGCCGTACAATTAAGACAAGGCTAAATGTCCTAAAATCTTCACTAAGAAGCAGTGCTAGATAAAAGACAGTTTAATTATTTTCACAGATTATGACCTCAAAGTGTCTAAATAAAATGTAGCTTTTAAACTCTATCAAGTAAGCTCAATGATTTTAACTGGTCTTTTTTTACTTTGTATTGATAATCTATAAAGAAAACATACATAAGCACAATTTGTCTTACCATGGGCAATACCACAGATGTAATTTCTAAATGAAATAACACCTTGCAAACTAATGATAAACTCACTTTTGCAGGCAGAGTCACCTTGAGAGAGAGAGAGAGAGGGAGAGGGAGAGAGGGAGGGAGAGAGGGGGGGAGAGAGGGAGGGAGAGAGAGATTCCAGAAATGAGAACGAGGGTAGTACACCAGATTGGAAGAGGTTAAAATGAAACATGTACATAGTTCTGCCCCCAACCATTATATATCCGCTGTCTTCTCTTGGAATTTAAGTGAACCCAGAAAAAACATGGCTTCTTGGCATTGTCAATAGTAGAATGTGATCACCCCTATATTTTCCCCATCATTTCCCCTTTCAAATCCACCTCAAATTCAGTCTCTAGCTCTACAAGCCCTTTGAAAGAGCACATGAGCATCTCTTTACAAACTAAGCTACACAGCAAAGATCAGTAACTAACTGATAGAAAGTGGACTTTCTTGAATGACAGCTTTTGGTGGGTATTATCATACAATTCCCATATCAATTACACTTCTCAATCCAGTTTGAGTACAGCATGTTTTTAAAACAATGCTATAGCTGTAATGTGGGCTTGTTTTGACTACCAAAAGCTTCTGAGTGCAATTTGAAATCCTGGTTTTAGCATGCAAAGTCTTATATGGCTTGGCTCCAGCCACTTTCATTCGTTGCAGTTTTATGTTAAGTCACTTTAATGCTTATCCTACTGGATTCTGGGTCTTAGCAAACATGGTGCTTTTCCAGACTGTGTTTTGGGGGGATGCTGGCTGAGCTATTGCATTGTTGTAAAGTCATTTTGGGTTTTGCATATTTTTTCTATTATAAACCTTTGGGAGTCCATGAGGCTATAGTGCTAGCAAAATCATATCAGATGTGCTCACTTTCATACCAAAGCTGGAATACCACCAGCACTTCTGTGATGCCCTTTAGTTCTGCCAGGGCTGGGGAATATTACTCTCCATACAGTATGCCGATGGGCTCCACCTCCTGGTCCCCAGGATCCACCACTGCCAATGGTAGTGGCATAACAAGAGATAGCAGTAGTTGTTGTATTTTAATGACAGATGTGCAACATGTTTCCTGTCCTGTGAGGGCTCATAGATGGAATATAAGGATGTGAGAAGGGACCCAACTGTTGTGTAATTAAAAATATGACACACAGAACTAGAGGTGGTAATTAGTTGGTTTGGACTGGTTCACCAGAACCGGTAGCGGAAATTGTGGATGGGCCAGAGGTGGTATTCAGCAGGTTCTGATCAGTTCTAGAGAACTGGTAGCATACATTTTGAGTAGTTTGGAGAACCTGTAATTACCACCTCTGACTGGATGGAAGCCCTGCCTCCATCTATTTTCTGCTTCCGCAGGGATTCAGACCCTCACCTCTCTCCAGGCCTTCCGAAAAGCCGTCAAAACCTGGCTTTGCTGGCAGGCCTGGGGGTGATGAGTTCCCTCCCCTCTCGACATGTATGGTTGTGCGACTGTTGTTTACTTTTATTATTTGTATTTTGTTTTTTATGTTCCCCCTTTTCCCCCTTGAATTGTTTGCTGCCCTGAGTCCTCCCGGAGAAGGGCGGCATACAAATAATAAAATTCTATTCTATTCTATTCTATTCAATTCCCAAGTCCCAGCTGATTGAGAGGGAATGGAGATTTTGCAGTAACCTTTCCCTGGAGTGGGGAGGGAATGATGATTTTGCAGTATCCTTCCTCTGCCATCCCATCAAGCCGCGGTCACCTAGCCACGTCCACAGAACCAATAGTAAAAAAAAATTGAATCCCACCACTGGGGTGGGCCCACCCCCCCCGCCCCCTTCACCCTGGTTCTATGCCATCCTATTTAGGCACATTTCTGAGGACGGGTTCATTCATGGAAGGCATTTGCATGAGCAAAGTGCATCCACTGAAGGTTGGATGCATGCACAGAAGGGATGAAGCAAGTGGGCACGGATGCGGCAAACCGGTGGTAACAAAATGTGAAACCCACAGCTGCAAGGAAGCCAGTGTTGTGTTTCTTTCTACAGATAGGAACATGAAATAAAGAGTTGGGTCCTTCTGTTGCCTTTTGCAGAATTAGGAGCTGAGTTCAATTGCTCCTCTCTGGGTAGGGTGAAAAGAGAAGATAGTAACTGGTAGTTTATACTTTCTACCTATGGGATTAGTGTTTGCTTCTGTTCTCTGAACTTCATGCATGCTCAACAAAGGAAGATTTGGTTGTACAGGTTTTTTTAACCCTGAAAAGAAAGGTACAATTGTAAACATACCAACCTTTAGAAATGAAAATGCATGGGAATTTTCAAGCCCTCGTTGTTTGCCTTGTTGGCTCTTAATTTTTATATGTATTTTTCATTGGACATAGAAGGAAACATGGAATCCAAAAAGTCTTAAACACGAATGCCCAGCCAGCAAAATGGTGCAGAGAAACAGTCATGAACCAATTGAAAAATGCATGCTCACTTTTAATGTTTGACTTTGCTATTTCCCTTAAAAGGAAATCTATATAAATTTATATGGGTTGCTCTCATGCTGTTCTCTGAGAGTTTGAAAACAGCTGTTCTACTGCAGTGGACTTTGACCGGGCAGATTGCAAGGCTCGATAATCTGTCTCAGCTTCGGGGTTAAGTGATGGAATTCATTTAAATGCCCCAGAAGTAATCATCCACAAAGAGTACATTATTTCTCTTTTATGAATTTTCAAACCTAATACTGATGGGTGGCATGCAATTAAACCTGATCAATATGTAATTTAGGTGGGCTGACATGTTTTCAAATTCTCAGAATATAGATTCTTTCAATATTGCAAGAGGCTTAGTGAAATACTTAGCTCTTATAAAAAGAGCCTGGGCATTTTAGTACAGTACAAACGACCAGGATGTACCTATTGGCAAGTTAAATGGAGACCCATTCAAACGAATGACTTGAAAGCTGGACCCCAAAACAAATCCTTCGTTTGAAGGTCAAGACCTTTTGTTTTGGCAAGGAAGAGGATAGTTGATCTATTGATAGGGATGGTGGCAGAAATCTCATTGGTGTGTGCATGGAGAGGTCTAAAAGCACAATGGTTCCATTTGAGAAGAGTAATAATAATTTCACACGACAGCATTTCTAACGCTAGGAATGTTCCATTTCATATTTAATGTGAACCTTCCTTTGCATTGCACTAATGATTTCGTTTTGTATTGTCGTGGGTAGCAGTCTCTGGAATTGCCAATGAACTGTAACCCACAAAGTAAGAATTACATTGGAATTTGTATGATCTGACGTGACTTTGTTTTAAAGTTTGTGCTGCAAGAGTCTAGCAGAATCTCTCCATGCATCTTGTTAAAAGACTCATTCTAAAAACAAGAAGGATAATTCCATAGAAAGAAAAGGAGAAAAGGGCATCTTTTTATAGAACCATCCCATTCTATTTCATGTAGATATTGCTTGCTTGTTTATTTGTTTGTTGTTTAGTTTATTTAGTTGTATGTCACTTATTGAACAAAACTCTGGTCAAGTCCCAATATTATCAAAATATTATAATTATGAACAGACAAAAATATTCTTAAATGGTGATTTTTTTTTCTTATCCAATGTTATCATCTAGTCTCCAAAATCTGATAAAATAAATGGGTCTTCATCTGTTTCTGAAAGAGACAGAGAGAGGCAGGCAGGCAGGGAAGCAGAGAGGGAGGGAAAGAAGGAAGGAAGGAATGAAGGAAGGGATGGAGGGAAAGAAGGGAGGGAGGGAGGGAGAAAGGAAGGAAGGAATCTTAACTTTGAAGGAAAATAATTTCAAAGAAGTTACATACTGTCTGCCCAAGCTTTAAATTAACTTTTAAGAGAGAGGAGAAAAAAGGAAATGTAAAGTGATTTTACATTAGGGGAAGGATTTGAAAAAAAAAATTAAAGAAAGAAAGGTGTTCAGTACTGACACCCATACTGTATATCCTACCAGAACTGAAATTGCCTACAACATTCCAAATTCCAAGTTTTAACTTAAATGCTACTTTCTTCATTTGGTGTGGGCTTCAAGCTTATTTGCGACCACAATCTTCATTTGTGAATGAAATATCTTGTGATTTTCCTAATCTAAACACTGCACTGAGAGAAATAAAGCTTGACTCTGGAAGACACAAATTGTGCAGTTCAACTGAAGTCCAGAAGCTCTGTAGGGCAGCAGGATGGAGAATGATGATCTCATACTATTCACTTCCACCTCCCTTAAATTATTGTTTTCTAGATTGCTTGGCTAGGACTCCCATTATCCTTGGCTAGCATTCTGAAGCTGTAGTAAACCATACTTCCAAACAATTGAATTCAGCCTCCCATACTTTGTTCTGCTGTTGGAATGAGACAACTTGCCATAGCCAACTTGCTGCAGCCAACTTGCCATGGTCAACTTACCAAACCAATTCAGTCCAGGACAATTCACCACGTCTAATTCGCCGTGGGACAGCTTGCTTGCTGCAGGACAATTTAACAATTCTATTTAATTATTTAAATAAATTTAAAATATTTTAAATTTGCAATTCACATTTCATTCTGTCCCTCCTTTGGCCTCCTTTCTTCAATGACTCTATTCCTCTATCTTTGATATTAGTGTAACTGTTGCAGCAGATTGAGGTTTGTAATCTACTTACGAAAGACCAGGAATTGAGACCACGAAGGTGAGAGAAACAGGTTTATTTGATGTATCGAGTTCAGCGTGTTCACACACCAAAATCTGAACTGCCTGGGCTCTGCCCAGGTTGCTACTTTTATGCCGTGTTCCACACTGTGCATTCTCAAGGCGTTTCCATACACGAGACAAACATGACATTTCAAAAAGGGGAAGTTCATTTGGAATGTTACAGAGAAGTACATAGGAAAAATAGAAGAAAGAGAAGTTCCTATAATGTTTTAAGCTGTCAGCAGTTTTTACCTCTGTTCTATCTCTCACCCACATCTGGCTTCCTGTGCCCCTCCTTTACAGGGTCTTGCCATACTGTTAAGCCCTATTTTTAATACTTATGAGGAACGTTGGAGAGAAAGGTCACTCCAGCTAAAAGTCAACTTTGGGACTCCAGGGCACTAGAATGAAAAGCCAAGCTAATATGAATTTATAAGGTCCATTCTATTAAGACCACCTAACCTGGCCAGCCACTGGTGGGTTTACCTGTGCACCCCTCCTGCATCATAACTCTTGACCCGCAGTGAGTTGTCCTGCAGCAATTTGGTTGTGGCAAGTTGTCCCACAGTGAATTGGCCGTGGCAAGTTGGCAATGGCAAGTTGGCTGTGGTGAATTGTTCTAGACCTTCCTCTTAATGTGTTAAACCAATTTCCATAATTTTCCAACCAGCATGGCTAAAAGCCAAAGATTGGGTGTTTGTGTGTGTGTTTGTGTGTGTGTGTTGTGTGTGTGTGTTAAAATCCAGTACATCTCAAGGCACCAGATTGAGACAAGCTGTTCTAGTAAATAATTTGTATGATTTCCTTTAACATGAATATACAATATTTAAAGATGACGATGAATTCCATTTCTTATGTTTTATGTTTTACACTGTCCTTTATTCTTTTTACCTCAGAATCAGAACAGGAAGGGATCATGAAGTCCTGAATGCAAGACTTCGGGTTAAAACATCTAACACTCCTTAATATAATACACTTGTTACAATAAAATTGCTCAGTGTCTTTTAGGCATTTCAAGACTCCAAATGGAGAACCTGGTTTGATGTTCCAAAGACTGTTTTTAGCATCCTGCCTATAAAGTTTAGATTAACTTCAACTCATATTGGGCCCGGTTGATGGGAACTTCTCATTCAGTTACTGTAAGCATGCAAAGGATTGAGCAAATGACAGACATTCCCTCAAGTTTTCTTTCTTTCTTTTTCTTCTTTCTTTCTTTCTTTCTTTCTTTCTTTCTTCTTCTTCCTTCTTCCTTCTCCTTTTCCTTCCTTCCTTCCTTCCTTCTGTCCTTCCTTCTGTCCTTCCTTCTTTCTTCTTTCTTTCTTTCTTTCTTTCTTTCTTTTCTATCTATCTATCAGTGGTGGGTTGCAGGCGGTACGCCCCGATACGGGCATACCAGTGCCTGCCCGGAGCACCTGGTACTGTTCCGGTACGGTGCTCTGGAGGGCCCACTCGCCCGCTCATGCTCCTTACCTGTCTTTAAAGTCTTCGGTACTTCCGCTCACACGCATGGCGTGTACAGCGCCTGCGTGACGCTCCGCTGAGCAGCTGGAGCAACATGGAGGCTCACGGAGGCATCGTGGAAGATAAGATGCATGTGTGCACTGCACGCATGTGTGCATGCACTGCATGTGCACGTGAGCGCACTGTGCATGTTCATGTGGAGGACGCTGGGCCCCGTTGCAACCGTACCTGTTGCAATGGGATCCGGAACCCACCACTTCTATCTTTCTATCTATCTATATATCTATCTATCTATCTATCTATCTATCTATATCTATCTATCTATCTATCTATCTATCTATCTATCATCTATGTATCACCTCTGGTTTTTCACCTGAGGTCTTAATGAAAGAATGGTACTCAGCACAGCTAAGAATAAAAATAATATAGGACACAAATTAAAAGTTTCAACATCTTCTAATAATTATAGTTTAACATTCTTAGTAGTAATATTATAACAATTATTTTTTAAAAATTAAAAGGGCTAAATGTAAAGAAATCCTAAAATTAAGTGTCCTTTTTTCATAAAACTTCTAAAATCTACTCCTATTGGTAAACATTCAAAGAAGCAAGAATTACGTAGCCTTTCACCGGTCTAACTCATATGTAATATTCATAAAATGCAGAGGCAGTATCTTGGCTGTGTCATTTCAAAATGCCTGGAGTGATATCAAACGAAAGGCTTTCACTGAGCTATTTGCTGGTCACTGGGACAGAAATGACAAAGGATTCTGTCCATTAGTTTTTCAATACAGTATTCAATAGTAGTAGGAAATTGATGGTGTAACTGTGGCATCACATCGGGGAAACTTATGATGCGGACAATAGCACTTCCAATAAAAGGGCTTTTGATTTTCTGTGTGTCAAACTGTTTTAATATTAGGGCATTTCTAGGTCAATGAAGGGCTAATGTAGCATCATAAATCATATCTAAACAAGAGCCCAAAGCTGCCGAGGCTCCAGTACTATTTGTCTGAGGTCAAAACAACATTAAGGGAAGTAACACAAAAAGTAGGTATCTAACACAAAACAGGAGCTTCATTTATTCCTCTGCCCCCAAACCCAACATTGATGTTGCTGGCTGAGAAGAGTGAATAATAGGTGAATTAGAAATTAATGATTCCTCTGCTATGTAAATGGCAATTAAAGGACACGTCAGGCTGCAGGCTCTGTCCTAACACTTTTTTTCCATTTGTTCAGATGGAAATTCATAAGGCATGCTAATGCAGAATCCACACGATGCCAAATTGAAGAACCTGGATACCTGGCAGCATCAGGTTCAGTTACAAGGAGGGATGAGGTTTATAAGAGATCGTTCCCGGCAAAATACTAAATCGTCGATTGTTAAGCCTTTGGATATTAATAAGTAATGACCACGCAAACCAGCTGCAAAGAAAATGCATTATACCTCCAAAATAACCACTGTGAAACTCAATAATTTGCATTGATTATTATCCTACATACCAGACTGCTACTCTTAACAAAATAACACAGTGACTGTCCATTCTTTCCTGGAAGATTGCAGGAATGATATCTCTTCTTTCTTTAAATCAAACCATTAATTATTAAGTTATTGTGTGTATGTGTGTATGTGTGTGTTAAATTAAAGCTATTAGCTTTAAATGATCTTATGTACACAAATCTACATGGGAAAGAGGATAAGAAGTTCTTTTTAAAAAGAGGACACTCCTTGATGATTAAATACTGTAGATCTTTCAATGCCATCTTTTTAAATGAAAAGATAGGGAGCTCTGTGACATACGAACATTTTCTTTTTTGTAATTGCATAACTTTTATCTATCTATAAGAAGTCAGATGAGTGTTGTGTTTGATATCCATACCGCAATACGGAACAAGGCAAAGTTAGATGCATTTGTCATTTAAATTCTGCCAATTCCTACAATATTCAGTGCTAGCATGTGAAACAAATGGGCTTCTGGGAGGGAAAAAAAAACCCCTGCATTGACTAATTCCACAAAGAGCAATTTTCTGACATTTCATGAAGGATGGTGTGAGGTCTTGATAAGGAATTTGCTCATTATAGCTTCTTTTGCTGATGAGAAGAAGGGGGGATTTCACTGTGTGGGAAATGGGGGAACAAAGCCTGGGTAGGTTCAGTGGGTTGATAAAACAATAGGTTCACTTTTTTAAAAATTTGTGGACAACATGGACTTGAATATTGTTATCTTTATTTTTACTGTTACAGCCTTGCACACATATGGCACTATGAGAAGTAAATGAAAAGTTTTTTTTTAACTTTCTTCCTTCTGCAATTCTGAACCCAGTACATCTTTACTGGCCTAGGTAAACTCAACAAAGCCAAACAGAGCACTGAAATGGTCAATATCCGGATGGGAGACCACTAGGAAATCCCAAGGAGATAAGTTAACCTGGGAATTAAAAGAAAATTTAGAGGAATTTGTAAGGTGACCTCAATAAGTAATAGAATAGGAGATAATATAATTTCCTTGACACCCCAGCAGTAAAAGATGAAACAAAGAGGAGAAAGAATTAACACAACTATATTATGTAGTAATGCATACTCAGATATATAGTATATCAAAGATGCTACAATATGCAAGGCAAGGATTGACAAAATAGTGGAAATATTCTAGGAAGCATCCAAAGAGAAAATGACTGGGTAAAAGGTTAATTATGTAAAAGGTAACACATCAATTATATTTCCTTATTCAACCAACAGTAAAATCTGATTTCTACATAATTTGGTTCCTTTTCATAAAATATTTAGACGTCATAGTCTAAAGAGAGGTAAGCACAAATATGTATATTTTAACAAGTATAAATATATAATCAATGACAATTCATCACTGAAGGTTAAACTGCTCATCTTTAAAGCTGTTCCTAGAAGCAAAGACATTTCACATCTTCCTCCTCATAGTAACTCCTATGACACAAACTCTTTCTATTTTCTTTTCTTTTTTCTTTTTTCTTTCCTTGGAGCTGCAGTGTTACAATAAGCAAAGAAATGAAAAACAGGTTAGTCTATTATTCCTAAATTCATCTGAAGATCCATAGACATTTTTTAGAGAAGATGAACTGAGATGGTTCAGCTTCACAGAGACAAGAAAGCAGAATTCCTATAGACATAGTCCTCCACTTACAACCACAAATGGGCCCAGAATCTTGGTCATTGAATGAAGCAGTCCTCAAATGAGAGGCCATATGACCGCTTTATAACATGACCACAATCTCAGTTCTTCTAGTTGTGCTCATTCATGACCCGACAAATGCGCGCACGACAAAAGCGCGCCGACAAAACTGCGACGCAAAAACCGCAATGTCATCAACGTGCCGACAACAGCGTGCCGACAACAGCGCGCCGACAGAAGTGCGATTTAAGTTAAGGTAAGGGTTAGGGTCAGGGTCAGGGTCAGGGTCAGGGTCAGGGTCAGGGTCAGGGTCAGGTTAGGGTTAGGTTAGGTTAGGGTTAGGGTTAGGGTTAGGGTTAGGATTAGGGTTAGGTTTAGAGCGCGCTTCTGTCGGTGCGCTTCAGCACTCATTCATTGGCTCGGTTTAGAACTCGCGGTTTGTCATCACTTTTGTCGGGCGCGCTTTTGTCGGGCACCCTTTTATCGGTGAACCATGCTCATTAAGAGACAGCAGGGGTTGTTAACACCACCTGCAAGAAGGCTTGAGTCTCCCAGGCATTATGGCGTAGGGAGGGAGCTTGAGCATCCCACTATAACCTGAAGATCTAAGCCCTCTTCCTGCTCCATTGGAAGAAGGATCATGGTGTACACTAGCTTTTCGACAGATTTGAGGCTCTTCTCCAACATGCTTAAGGATCTCCCCACCCCATAATCTGGTGAAAACATTAGCAAACACCAGTTGTCCAAAAGCTTCAGAGTAATGGCATTGCTAGAGGGAAAATGCTAGCAAATGCCAGTTCTCTGAGCCTTTTAAAACATTGATGCTATCATTTTCCCATCCCTTCCAGAGCCTTTCTGAGCCTTTGGATGGGGAGAGGGAAATGCTCATAAATCTATCATTCTTAAAGGCTAAAGTGGAAGAAAAATCCCTCAGCATGCTAGAGGAATGGACCTCAGAGCCAACATCCCTTCCACTTCTGGCTTCCCCATTGACTTTCTGGGGAAGCCAGAAGATAAGATTGCAGATGGCAACTACATTATTTCAGGGCACTTGGAAAATTTGTGAATAGATTGACAAGTGCCCAAAATGCAGACATGTAATTGAGGTGATGGTTTGACATTTTACAATGGCCAGAAGTGCTTTATAACCATAAAGCATCAATTCTGTTATTATTGCAATTGGTCGTTAAGCAACAAGATGTAAGTTGAGGACTACCTGTATTGCGATATTAAAATTTGTAATAAAGTTTTCAGAATTGTGGGCAGGTGGTAGGTCGATGAAGGAAAAAAGAGCAGCATCTTTGATCCAGTCTGGGAAAATCTGAAAACATGCCCATTGGGAGATGTAAAGACTGCATTAAAAACAAAAGTTAGGTGCCAAATTAGGGGTGAAATCCAATGAAGATTTTCTAAAGCACTGGTGTCAAACTCAATCGTGTCACAGGCTGGATCATGACATATCGTGACATTTTTTGCCTTCGCAGAGCTGGAGTGGGCGTGGCCTGTGTGTGACATATCTGCCCTGTGGGCCGCTAGTTTGACAGGCCTGTTCTAAAGAGACAAATAATATCCATTTAAAAGAACTGAGGAAGCTTCTTGGATAAGAAGCGAAACCTCTTCAAAGAAAAACAAAGAAAATCCGGTTCCACCACAAATGCATGCACAACAAAAGCGCGCCTGACTAAACCGCGGTGTCTAAAGCGCGGTGACAAAACCGCGCGACGAATGAGCGACTAATTAGCCCTAAAGCGCGCCGACAAAAGTGCGCCGACAGAAGCGCGCTGTAACGTAACCCTAAACCTAACCCTAAACCTAAACCCAACCCTAAACCTAACTGTAAATCTTACCTTAAATTAAATCGCGCTTCTGTCGGCGCGCTGTTGTCGGCTCGCTGTTGTCGGCGCGCTTTTGACATCGCGGTTTTAGCGCCGCGGTGTTGTCGGCACGCTTATAACATTCGCGCTTTTGTCGGGTCACGGAAAATCCAGTTGCCTTTTGAAAAGCACCTTTGAGACAACCATGATCCAGATGACTGAGAATCTCCATAGACATTTTAAAAAGGTGTTGGAGAAAGCTTCTCTAAAATAAATAGAGTTGATACAAAGAAGTGAGAATTCATCTCATTTAAGTAAAAACAGGTTTGTATGATTTAAAAAAAATACTGTGGAACAGGTTACAAAAAGTTTATAAAGAAAGAAACCAGCATATTCACAGAACATGTATAGCAATCTGTATAACACATACAAGTCTTATTTCTTCATACAGACAACACTATGATAAAGCATTTTTAGAGTTGTTAAATAATGTGGAAGCAAACCTGTTAAATTAGGTTTGTTTCTGGGATACTTTTTGCTATTAGCTTCTAAGGAGAAAGTAACCCTTGTCATGCACTCTTTCAATGTGATTCTCTTGCTTTAAAAAGATTACTTTAATTATTTATACTCCAAACAATACGGGTGTGTACTGTATGTGAACCTCTCTTTTTCATTCCACCCTCCCTCTCCTTAACAATGTATGTCTATATTTACATCTTATTCCTTCTTTCTCTATTTGTATTTTATTAATGTATTTTATTCTTCTTATGTACACTGAGAGCATATGCACCAAAGACAAATTCCTTGTGTGTCCAATCACACTTGTCCAATAAAGAATTCTATTCTATTCCACTCCTTTCCATTCTACTCTATTCCATTCCATTCCATTCTATTCCATTCCGTTCCGTTCCGTTCCATTCCATTCCATTCCATTCTATTATTCTATAGTAAGTCTTCTAGATTTAAGCTGCAAAATTCCGGACAGCCATTAGATGGGGACAAAAGTTATTGTTTCCTATATCTGTCAATCACCCAGATTTCTACAGCCCAAATTTAGGAGCTCTACTATTTTAACCCTGTTTGTTTCAACAAATAATACCCAGAGTGAAATATACATTGCATTCCCCTCCCCAAGAAAAAACAGTGCTAAGCATCCTTTAGCAAGCTGTCACAGATGTGACCAATAAGCACATCCTGACTTAACATCCAGGGTTGCTAAGGATACACCATCAAGGGACAAGGGTCAGGAGTCAAACTGACCAATATTGAGTAAATTACATTGGTTCAAATGATTCCCCCTCAGCTAGTAATGATACGGCATGCACATAGTTTGGTCTAAGGGCTAATAAATACTGTCTTTGAAAGCTCAAGAGGACACAGAGCATGTAAAATTATATGGTAGTGCTAAGCCATCAGATTTTAAAATCCAGCATGCTCATGTACACTATATGTGCTGTATTCACAATGTTTCTGTGGTATGGTGCACACACAGGCACACACACACACACAGACACAGACACAGACCACACACACACACACCCCATAAGAAGGAGGGAGAGAGAGAAAGCACTAAAACCATTATTATTTTTCACAGAGAGGAAAGCAAGTAAAAGAATTCAATCTTCTTGCCTCTAATGACAAAAATGTGTACAGAGAAGACAACAATAGCACAGTGATTGGTACCTTCTAGAAGTCATTCATTCCCGGAGATAAAATATTTATAATTTTGGACACTGTTGTAAATGTGCACGGCACTCAACAAACAGCCAGATATATCTCCTGTCTTAGAAAACTTATAGTCCAACAGCAAGCAGCATTTGGATCAGATTCTTCTATACACCACAAGGTAAATGATGTCTACATTCCCCCCACCCCATTTCCCTGAAATCTCAGCAGATTCAAGAATGTGTCTTAGTGTAGCCAGCTAGTATTAATACATACAGGTAATCTAGGAGGAGATACATTCTAAAAAAATAATTTAAAATGAAAAGTTGATCTAGCTTTTTCTCTAAAAATTTGCTGAATTCGTGCAAGTATCTAGTGCAGGGGTCAGCAATCCAGGGCTCTAGGAGACTCTATGGTGGGGGAACTGGACTTCTGGTTGGCAGAGGAAAAAGGACACTGTGCTAGGAGGAGACTCTATGATGGGGGAACCGGACTTCTAGTCAGCTCCAGAATTGAGTGGGGGGGGGGCTTCTGGTTAGGACCTTTGTACCTCATTGAGTCTTTAAGGTTACTGACCTGCGATCTAGTGAAATGGAAGAATATTATAAAGAATTGGTTATGGTGGACAGTATCCAAAATAACAAAGAAAAATGGTTGGAAATCAGGAAATATGATTAAAAATTGGGTAACAAATTTATAAATGTCAGAGCAAACTAGATAAGAATTGAAAAGAGGTGTTGGGTCAAACACACACAAACAAAAGAAATACTGGGGTGAAAAAAAACTATGCTGTTGTAGAGATGTGTCCTCAGACTATGAAATATATCATACACTGATTAATGTAACATTAATTCATAGCTCATCTTTTTTCCATATCTCAAATCATATAAAAAAAAGAAGGCTCTAATACAGGCTTGTCAAACTGGTGGCCTGCGGGCTGGATACATCATGTGCAGGCAACACTCACCCCAGCTCTGCAAAGGCAAAAAATATTGTGATACATCATGATACGTCACGTGATGTGATCAAGTTTGACACCCCTACTCTAATGAATTCCCCCTTGGGATTTAGCAAGTTAAAAGTTTTGTAAAAGAAGGAGAAGCAGAACCTGGGGACGGAGTCAAGAGAGGAATCAGCCTGGAGTCATTATGTTTCCATAAGAGATCCAAGTCTAACCCCCCTTGAATCCCATTAACTCTTACTGGTACCAATTTAGCACTGGCCATTAGTTGACTAGATTCTTGTGCCTAAGTAATAAATGAACTCAAGTGGAACTTAATACATTATCCTGATTCTTCACACCCGACACTTTACCAAAATGATAGAGATGAAGAGATTAATGTGAAAAAGTAATTGTGGAAAATCAGACCTTGTCTTTTCTACAAGTCAGATGGACATAATATTTATGTACCTTAAGTACTGTATGAATGAGCTACTTTCCACTTTCTCAACTACTTCAGATTGAAACTGTTTAAATGAGAGTGATTAGATATTAGACACTGAGCTCCAAAAAGCTAATGAGAAAGCCATGAAACCAACCAGTCTGAACAGCTGATGTACTTCATAAGTCTCAGTGGTGCAGTGGTTAAAGTGCAGTACTGCAGGCTGCTTCTGCTGACTGCCAGCTGCTTGCAATTTGGCAGTTGAAATCTCACCAGGTTCAAGGTTGACTTAGCCTTCCATCCTTCTGAGGTGGGTAAATGAGGACCCAGGTTGTTGAGGGCAATATGCTGGCTCTGTAAACTGCTTAGTGAGGGTGGTAAAAGCATTATGAAGCAGTATATAGGTCTAAGTGATATTGTTATTGATATAAGCTGCTCACTCTCTTGACAATTCAAAGCATCTATTCCCTTAAAAACTCAGTGAGTGGGAATGATTTCAGGAAATGGGTCAGGAATTGCCATTGTCAGGCCAAAATGACACCATGTAAATTAAGAGGCAGTAGCAGTGTCCTCAGATAATGGCTGTAAAGCACTGTGAAGGGGTATATAAGTCTAAGTGCTATTGCTATTGCTATAAACCCAATACTTTTCCACATCAATTGAAAAGACTGAAAGGATCAATTAGAATAGAAGAATCATTATGGGTCCCTAAAAGAAGTGACTAGAAGATTGTATACTGTATTGTCTGTAGGTTGTTCTTGACCCCACTGATTCCAGGGAAGAACAGCCCAAAAATGGTTTCAGATGATTGGAGTAAAGTCTTGAATGAGGTTGGTAAAAGGGCTCATATTATAAGTGATGAAGACACTACTATAGGAACAAGCAGTTTCTAAAATAAAGATAAGGAATATGATTCAATGTCCCCAGTATTTCCCAGTTTGCACTTTTTAACATAGGAAGTGTATATTATGCTGCTAAGCAAATCATTAGCTGTTAGCATCACATTTCTTTTTTGTTTGTTTTCAAATGTGGTAATTTATTAATTTGCAACAATAACAACAACAAATCAAGAATAAAAGAACAGCAAATAGATAAAAAGGAAATAAACTTAGAAAATTAGCTGAAAAATCAAAAAGACATTAATATATATCTGCATCTTGGAATCGCAATCCATTTGAAATGTTGTGTCAGCATTTTAAAATAAATCAATTTTTAAATTGGCTTTTTAATGCAATAATTAACTATAACTGGTATAGCTCAAATGATAAATTATAGAAATTTCTATAGAAAGAAATTGCAGTAATTACTGCCTAATCTTTAAAGTATAGAAGATCATAAAGAAGTACAATTCTGTGTTAAAGAAACCCCCAGTTTTGAATGTGGTGCAAACCTATTTGTAAGATTAATAATTACTGAAATGGATTTCATATTGAATTGAATTCTGTATCAGTTTTGCTTTTTAGCTATGAAGTTAATTTTCATATTGAACCATACTTCTAGAACATAATTTGACAGCCTACAGAAGGATTTGTTCAAGGAGAAGCAAAAAGAGTTATGGTAGATTTTACTTAAATAACTAATTCATTATACTTTCTGGAAATATAAGATTTAATAATACTTTTTTAAATATGAGGATGAAGGAAAAAAATCCTTCAAAATTTGTTTCATGCTAGATGAAATGAAAGGAAAGGAAGAATTAAGGAATTCTCCAGGAAATGCAAGTTCTGTTTTACAGAAACAGTTTATCGATGAGAGGAATGGAAATTAAATTGAATTATGCAAAGCAAAGGAATTTTAAATTTGTGAATAACCAGAGAAATGATTGGTTTTTAACTGCAAAGAGAAAATAATAATAATATAATAATAATAATAATAATAATAATAATGAAATTATAAGACTAATGGTCAATGTAACCATATAATGTAACCATGCAGTTAGTGAATTATTTTTTATAATTATTATTCTAATTTCTATAAAGGACATGCTATCCCTTGGAGAAAATAGATGAATACATTAAATACAAATTTGAACACAGGTTTAAACAAAATACTATGGATCACAGAAAAAGAAAATGTATGGATGGACCATAATGATAAGGAACTCTCAAAAGCAATTAAAAGGAGTAAACCAAGAAAGATGCCAGGACCAGATAGACTATAGTCTGCATTGTAAGTATTTTGAGGATGAACTGTTACAACCTTGACAAAGTACAATGAATTATATTCTATAGGATGGAAGGATGCTAAATGTACCATATGTAGTGTAGGAATGATAGCTCAATGTTTCATAACAAAGCCAAATTCTAAACCTCATTCTGCATTACCAGTTCAAGGTACCCTTAACAATTTATATTGGAAGACACTTGCACTTCAGGATTCCACCTCTGATTTTTTCCCCACAAATATTCCTGGATATGGGTAGTGAATCCAAGAATTTCTTCACACCAAGCTTGGCTTTGTCTATTGCCTCTTGCTTTCCTTATATTCAGAAATCTAATCTTGTCACCTAAACAGAACTTCCATTGTGTTCTGTTACCATAATTGTAGGTGCTAGTGCAGATTCTGGCATCATTCCTCTGTACAATTGTGAATTTTGAACTTTCAAATGACACCAATGCAAATTGTCTTTCAGCTTGGTAAATGCCTGAAAATTGTATTGGTACAGAGTCTGCCTTCCTATTGTGGCACTTAATGCTGTTTGCTTAGAACTCAGCCCAAAATCCTTTGTATTGGACTTATGGTTAATTGTATCTCACGAATAGAGCTGTGACTGTTTATTTTAAATGTACTTTTGTTTGATTCAGAACATGCACATTTTATACTAATCCCATTGTAATTTCATGATGAGCAACAATGGAGAAAGTGAGTTATGAAGACTCTTTGGAGACTTATTTCAATGAAAATAAAAGAATCATAATTTGAATAAATCATTGCTGTAATACTATAAAGCGATTCCATTCTTTATCAGGGATATACTTTAACCACAGTTAGTTCATTCATGTTTTGACACTGTAACCAAACTGAAAGATTTTACTGAGCATTAAAACTGTAAGAAGATAACTTTCATACCTCAGTTTTTTTAATTCTCTTCATGTATACTTAGAGTTGCAATAGTGAAGGAAGGCTTCCTGTGAAAGTGCAAGTTATTGTCCTAAAAGATCCAGATTGTCCTCATTCCCAAATAAAAAAAAAGTTATTATTTTTTACAAGGAAATCATGTAAATCTTTCCTTGTCATGATTATGTCTCCATACAGATCCTATCAAATCTACAGGTAGTCCTCGACCCGGGGTGGGTTCCTGCCAGTTCTAACCTCTTTTATAGAAGGGGTTCCACAAATCTACCATGCCATTTAGAACCAGTTCTAGCTCCCCCCCCCGCCCATCTGCACCACGCTTGCCCTGCTCGCCACTCACTGATTGGCTGGCTCACCAATCGCCCCACCCCGCCTCTAAGAGTCCTATCTAAACCTTAAAGTCTTAAAGCTGTCAAGTTTGAACACCCCTGGGGTTTTTTTTCTAAAGGGTTAGGGGCGCAAGGATCTTGTAACTTGACAGCTTTAAGACTTGTGTGCTTCAAATGCCAGTTTCCGAGCCAACATTTTGGTTGCTAAGCAAGAGCATTGTTAAGTGAGTTTCACCACATTTTACAAGTTGGCCACGCCCACCCAGTCACGTGACTTCCAAGCCATTCCCACCCGGTCACATGGCTGGCAAGCCACTCCCACAAAGCAGGCTACACCTACAGAAGAGGGTCTAAAAAAATTTGAAACCCACCACTGTCCTTGACTTACAGTTCGAAGTTACAATGGCACTGAAAAAAGTGACCTTGTTTTTCACCCTTGGGGTCTGGGTCATGTGATGCCCTTTTGCAACCTTCTGACAAGCCAAGTCAATGGGAGGCAAGATTCACTTAACAACCAAGTTACTAATTTAACAATTTCAGTGAGTCACTTAACAAACGTGGCTAGAAAACTCATAAAATGGGGCAAAACTCACTTAACAAATTTTTCACTTAACAACATAAATTTTGGGCTCAATTGTGGTCATACATTGAGGACTACCATATCTAATTATCAATGGCAATAGAGTATTTTTTAACTTTTCTCTCTGTGTCTCTCTCTCTCCCACACACACACATCATCTCTTTTCCAAACCTTTATTTCATTTCCTCTCCTATCTGAACATTCCAATTTATTTTCAGAAAGTCATAAAGTTGGCAAAGATCATAGAAACGAAGTCCATATCCTTTCTGAGGACATAAATCCAAATTAAAATATCCCTAACAGTTGGCTGTGTTATGTTTATTTATTGTTCAATGGTGGCCACTGCTTAAACTTATCAAATGAAGGGAGACCCACAACTACCATGGGTAATTGATCCCACTATTAAACTTGATCTCCCTAAGAAGAAGCATTTATCTAACTGTCAATCAGAGTTTAACTTTCTGCAGTTTAAATGTCTTGATAGTCTGCATTTCAGAACAATGGATAACACATCTTGACCTCCTTTGGTGCTGTTCTTTTACTCTTTGAAGACTATGGTGTTCCTCTTTTCTCATCTAAAGGCATATATGTAATTCTAGCTCCTTCCATCATTCTTTATACAATTTAATTCCTAGTCTACCCTTGTTGCTCTTCTCTAAACCTCTTCAAGTTTGCCTCAATCCTTCTAAAAATGTGGTGCTAGAACTTGATATTTTACTCAAATCCAGTGATGTCTCTTCAGCATAAAATAAAGTGGAACAACTATTTGCTATCATTGAAAACTATATTTTAGTTCAATTAAACCCAAAATTATGTTTCTTCTTTTAGCAGCAGTTGGATGATATCAAATTTGCTACCTGTTCTTACTCAAGGATCATTTTCATTCAGTACTGTCTTCCATGTTGATGAAGAAGCCTAATTAACATACAATTTTTGAGTTGGCTTATTTCTATTGTTGTCCAGACTATATCTAATTGTACTGCTAATCAAAATATTGCAGAGTGTTTTTATTTATGACATCTACATCTGTTCCGCAATCTACTAAGAAAGTTAATTGATCGAAAAACAAGCAGTGGCAACATTTGCTCTTGTCATTGATGATTGTCAGGCTACTTATTCTAGGTGCAGAGCCAGGTTTTGAAGGTGAGGGTGGGTCTCACCTTGGGGGTGGGGTCATAATGTTCCAAAAAACGGGAGCTACTTATGATGAACATTTGGAAATGGTGGGAAAACACACCAACTTTCACCTTATCATCACTTAAAAGAAAAAAACGGATGAACTCTGTTTTATTTTACCTCAGTCCTTGTGCATAATCCAAGAGGATGCTTTGGCTTCAGCTTTGGTGGGCGGAAAAAAAATTACTGAGTTCAAATCCAGGAGAACCTGGAAGTACTTTCAATATGGAAAAAAAAAGAAGGACCAATGACTCCATTCTGAGCCTTTATTTTGAAGCCAGAAGGGTCATGTTACTCTCTAGCTCCTGTCTTTTCTTCTTTATATTTCAACGCCTGTAGCTTGAATAGGTTTGGGACTCCAATTCTTCCCATATTCCATGAAGCATTCCTTCCTCCTAAAATTTGTGGGAAACCTGCAGGTCTTGGACAATATCAGCTAACATGATTTTAGGCATCCTGGATTCCATTTGAATTGAGTGGAATCATCCTTGATGGTCTGGAGCAACAGGTAACCTGCTGGGGAGTAACAAGATTTTGTCCTGCAGGGATTAATAGTGACAATATGCTGACTCTGTAAACCGCTTAGAGAGGGCTGAAAGCCCTATGAAGTGGTCAGAGGTGGGTTCCTACCAGTTCGCACCTATTCGGTAGAACCGGTTCGTCAAATCTACCGAACCGGTTAGAAAAGGTTCCACCAGTGGACCCGGAAAGCAGGCCACACCTACAGAAGAGGTTCCAAAAATTTTTGAAACCCACCACTGGTCCTTGGATATGATTATTCTACACTATCATGCTCATATTTATAAAACTCAGTGCCTCTGTGAAAGGTAAGGATGATTACTGCATTTGTGGTGCAATCAGAACATTGCATGTGTTGAAGTTGTTTTAATGCAAACCAAAGATGCCTTTTAAAAAACAAGTTTACATCATATTCTTATGCACACCAGTGCTGTGTGTGAGGTAATTTAAGGTGTTTCTGACAAGTGTCATCGGCATCTTCATATCCGGTCACATGGGCGGCAAGCCACTCCCATCTGGTCACATGGGCGGCAAGCCTCTCCCACAAAGGAGGCCACACCCACAGAGTAGGTTCGAACAATTTTTGAAACCCACCGCTTGAAGTGGTATATAAGTCTAACTGCTATTGCTATTGCTAATAGCAGAGAACGTGAGTGGGGCCTCTGTTTTATGATGTTAGTTTGGAAGCCAATGCTTTTCTTTTTGTTTCCCCCCTTTGCCCTATACCTGTGATGGAGAACCTATGGCACACATGCCAGAGGTGGCACGCCAAGCACTCTCTGTGGGCATGCATGCTGTTGCAAGCTGCTCATCCGGGCTCTGGTGTGTGCATGCACAACAGCTAGTCTTCATATGGAAGAAAGAAGCTAGTCAGAGCACCAGAAGCCAGAAGAGCAGCTGGCCTCCACGCGCATGCACACATTAAGAGAATTGCTCTCTTCCAGGTTCTGGCGCCCCAGTTTTGGCACTTGGTGCCGAAAAGGTTAACCATCACTACCCTATACTTTTTCATCTTCCTCTTTTCCTCCCCTCTTTTCCCATTATTTTCAGTTTTCTTGTATTTCTGTGTTCTGTATCTTGATAAATTATTAAAAATTTGAACTTGGCTTCTATCATTTCAGAAATCTTTTTTTAAATCTCATATTTGCACACATGGACAAAAAAATATTCCAAAACATATGGCTTTATGACATTAGCTTGTATTAGTTGTGCCAATTATTTTAATGCTTGGGTAATCCCTAATGAACAATGCTGTCCTTATGCCTTTCATTTTACCATCCAATAAGGCAATGAAACCTGATTTGTATATACAGATTGGTTTTCTTAAAGTAAGCTAAATATATATAAAGCAGCAAGTTGATTTGACATTTGATACAGTGCTCCACTTTTTCTTATTTATACTAAAAGGATTTAAAATATTAAAGCATTTCCTTTTTAAAAAAAGATTGATGAAATAAAAGCAGAATCTACCTTGGATACAAACCATTTTGAAATGGACCTAATTAAAAGTTTTTGAAATGTTTTAGTTACTGTAAATGCCTCTTGACCCTTAACTACAGTAAAGCATTGTAAATGCAACATCAAAGTTATTACACAAGTTAATGAGGCCTTAAATTGGGATATTTTATAAGATTCTGGTGTTCAGTGGTACTGTACACAGCTGTTAAATGTATCATCTTTGTATCAATGACTGAATCCTTTAATTGGCCACTTAAAGCAAAAAGCCCAGCCACCCAAGAAGATTTCACTGTCTTAGAAAATCAACTTTTGTATAATGTACGTGGATCACAGGGAAGGCACAGACTTAGCAAGGATGAACTTAGCCTCCTCTTCTCCCCTCCAGACCCTAAGAACTCCAGGCACTGGGACAAGATCTCAACAGGGTCACTTGGTCAAGATGTACAACCGATTTAATCCAACAACTGGTGGGTAGAGATTAAATAAGGACAACTAAGATACCCCACAAACCAGGAAATTTGGCTTAAACTGTTCTCCCACCTGTCAACACCAACTGGAACCATCCACAATGAAAGGAGGAAGATAACCACAATACTATGCCTCCTATTACAAATTCCCATATATTAGAGAGCCGAGGTGGCACAGTGTTTAGAGTGCAGTACTGCGGGCCACTTCAGCTGACTGCTATCTGCAGTTCGGCGGTTCAAATCTCATTGGCTCAAGGTTGACTCAGCCTTCCATCCTTCCGAGGTGGGTGAAATGAGGACCCAGACTGTGGGGACAATATGCTGACTTTGTAAACCGCTTGGGGGGGGGGGCTGAAAGCCCTATGAAGCGGTATATAAGTCTAACTGCTATTGCTATTGCTATGATCCATTCAGATTCACCATTGATGGCATTAAATGACAGAGACCAAAATGTACTGGGAAGTTTTACCACCTCCATCCTATTTTCTCCAGAGGAAACCCAACTAGAACAGATCCAAATTATCTGCTTCTTCCAGATCCCTTTGCACTTAAATGAAAAGGTTGGGAATTGGGTGCAATTTAACGAGAATGGTTGGGTCTAATATACCCCCAGTAGATGGAAATTTGTCCTTCAAGATCCAGACAAGCAGTTGCAAATATAGGAAATATGAGGGATCAGACAGGTTTATCCATCACATACTCAGCACATTCCAGTTGCCCCAACTCCTCATTGCAGTGCCTCAAATTGCCTTTTCCTGCCCAAGTTGGCACATTCCAAATGCCATAAATCCTCCAAGTCCAATGCATTCCTCAAAATGGCCAATCTCCAACTGGAATTCATTCTCAGAGCAGCCACTGTAAGAGCACCAATCCTGGATAGAAGTTCTACTTGTGGGTCCATCTCCTCCTTGCTGGAAACGCATCACCTCTTCCTAATATTATCGCACAGTGTGTCATCTCATTGCTGCCCTGCACCAATCTGTCACAAGCAGAGCGCATTCCAATTGCTTCCTAAATAAACAAATGAATGCATTTAGGATAAATTGAACAGAAGACTTATATTGCATTTGGTAGCTGTTTAGGGCAAATGAACCTACGAAGTCTAACAAATATAAGGAAGATATAAGTGGGAATGTAAACAGTGGAACACAACATTACTCAAGTACTCATACATGATATGTGAATTGGTTGTAGAAAAGCCAGAGAAGACACTAAATTGTTGGATGAAGAATCAGAGAAAGAAGAAAATGGCCACAAATGTGGTAATAGTTATGAATACAATTAGCATTCCTTTTTGCCAATAAGAAAAAAAAAAGAGTTGGGAAGTTTATGACTGCAACAATTTGAAAAAAATAGAATAATACTGCTACAATTTACTTAACATAAAGTTATTAGGAAAGGCAGCCAACTTTCCTGCCAAATTAACATAAGTTGAGAAAAGAAAAAGACTATTTACCAAAACAATAAATGTCTGGGGAAGAGAATTTCCAGCTTTTGCCCCATCCTGATTCCAGGAAAAAGGGCATCTCCACATCCACAACCTGCAAACTTACTTAACTCTTTCAGTGGGTAGAATAACTACACCCAGAGAAGCTAAAATTTAAGCAGAAGAGATGTGTATGGTAGAGATCACAGTGAGGGCTCTGGATCAGGCATTCCCAATCTTGGCAACTCTAAGAAAGAGCCGAGGTGGCGCAGTGGTTAAATGCAGCACTGCAGGCTACTTCAGCTGACTGCAGTTCTGCAGTTCGGCTGTTCAAATCTCGCCGGTTCAGGGTTGACTCAGCCTTCCATCCTTCTGAGGTGGGTAAAATGAGGACCCGGATTGTTGTTGGGGGCAATATGCTGACTCTGTAAACCGCTTAGAGAGGGCTGAAAGCCCTATGAAGCGGTATATAAGTCTAACTGCTATTGCTATTGCTATTGCTAAGAAACATGGACTTCAATTCTCAGAATTCCCCAGCCAACATGGCTGGATGCAAAATTCTGGGAGTTGAACTCTACCTGTCTTAAAGTTGCCAAGATTAGGAACCCCTGTTCTAGACAATTGTTTCTCAACCTCGGCCACTCTAAATCATCTGGACCTCAGCTCCTTGAATTCTCCAGCAACATCCAGAAATCCTAAAGTTGCCAAAGTTGGGAAAGACTCTTCTAGATCATTGATGTGGATGCTAGTGATTCCACCTTGTTCCCTCTCCTTCCCCTTCCTGAAAGTCCACTGTGTTGGACAGATCTAGGATCACGTCACTTTCCATTATTTAAAAACAATATTAGTAAGAGCATCTACCAGTAGTTTTATACTTATTAAACAATTCCAGTGGAAACTGCTTGACAAAAAATGTCAAGCAGACATCCCGTTCATTATCTTAAGTGTCTTTTTGTCACCTCGCTATACAAATCCTTGAGAACCAAACCATACTGTAGATTTGTTTGATAACGTGCGCCAAGTTTTTTTAAAAAGGTTACTTTATATTTTTTTTATTGCTTCCACTCCTAAGTCATTTGCAATCATCCCATCTACTGACATCTTGCAGAGCAAAAGAAACAAACAGAAAAAAACAACCTTTGCCTTATTTTTTTCCCCTCTTCTTCTCAAAATGTGGATGTGCCTCCAATAATTTAAAAAATAGATGGTGATAAGTTGAAAATGTCAGGTAATTGGCAGACAGATAGAAAGTTAAACTGTGTCCTCACTGAAGCAAATTAACCAGCAGCTGCCAGTGGAGGCCCCAAGGTCATCTGAATGTCAGAATCAAGTAAAGGCCAATCATTCAGAAGAGGTTCTTTGCTGATATTTGCCCTCCCTGGTCATTTCCCGATCTCCCAGGAACTGCCCTGAACTACTGCCAACATATGTTCATTTCTAAAAATTACAGAGATTGTGATTTATTACCCCTCAAGCTACAAAAATCCATTGTGAATTAAATCAGCCCTTTGTTTAAATTGCTACTCTGGAATACGTATCATATCATCATAAATGACATTGAAGTTATAATCTACAGTAGTCTGCCTCAGACACTGATAAGGCTTCGCCAAGGGACGATCAATACTTACTATTCATTTTTGAAATTATCTCCACATTGATCCCTGAACAAGCGCCAGCAACACAGAGGCACAGCGGCTGTAATACAATAATTATATAAAGGTTTACAGGCTCATCCTCCAGCCAATAAAAGCTGTCAGCTGGCAGGGACAGTTACAATCCCATAATCCATCAAAATGCTATTCTCTGACCTATGGGCTTTGGTAGTCCTCAACTAGTGCACTTTATAGTGGAGGAACAGCAAACAGAGGCAAAAACTGAAGCACCAGTGTCTGTCTATCTAACTGTCGGGGTATAGAGCACGCCTTTATTCAAATAAATTGGCAAATGTGAGGTTTTTAGCTCAATGGTTACCTGTGATTCATATTTAGCCTTTCAAACTATTTCAGGGTTTAGATATGCTTTAAGGCTTTATTGTGGTTTCCTCGTTTTGCAATTTCTTTTTATCCATTAACCACGTTTACCTTTTGGATCACATTGTAAGGTATGAATTTATTGTAATTCATCAATAGAGAAGATCCAAAAAAGGTCACCCGCACAATGATTTGTGGCTTAACCATTCTTAAGGATGATGAAACAAACAACTCTTGTGTTTTAACTGTGGTTTGTCTCTTCAGATGTACTAAATCAAACTAGCCCTAAAGTGTTCATTGAACGTATCATCCGTTTTCCTGGGTTAACAATAGCAGTAGTACTTAGGCTTCACAGCCCTCTCTAAGTGGTTTACTGAATCAGCATATTACCCCTAACAATGTGGATCCCCATTCTACTGACCTCGGAAGAATGGAAGGCTGAGTCAACCTTGAGCCAATCAGGGTTGAACTGCTGGCAGTTGGCAGAAATAGTCTGAAATACTGCATTCTAACCACTTTGCCACCATGGCTCTTTTATAACATGAGCATAACAAGAAGCATCATTTCAAGGTAAGAAGATATGAATAATTTATTTAGCAATTATGTATTCTTTTATAATTTATAATTAAAAGTGTATAAAAAATCAATTTCCAATATCCTTTTTTTTTTCAGAAATGGAAGAGGAAGCATATTCTTTGAATAGTGGATGGTCACTACTGGAGTAAACAGTCCTTTACTTTGATTTTGTTTGTATGCTCAAAAAGTTCACACCACTTTCAGGGAAGGCTACAAATCAAGGTGTGGAAAACTCCCTCATACAGGGCATGTCCATTAAGCATTTTCTCCTTCCTCGACTGCTTGCTAAACTAAGATGTTGCCAGCAGAGTGACAGCATTGTTTTCTATCAGGCAACATACACCTATAGCAGTTAGACTTATATACCGCTTCATAGGGCTTTCAGCCCTCTCTAAGCGGTTTACAGAGTCAGCATATTGCCCCCAACAATCTGGGTCCTCATTTTACCCACCTCGAAGGATGGAAGGCTGAGTCAACCTTGAGCCGATGAAATTTGAACAGCCGAACTGCAGAACTGCAGTCAGCTGAAGTAGCCTGCAGTGCTGCATTTAACCACTGCGCCACCTTGGCTCTTCCTAGAGAGAATCATTGTCCCCACCGAGGTGTAATGTCAGAAGGAATCATAGAACCACAACATCTCTTCACAGTCCCAGTTTCCTCCTCTAGGTGTCTTTCTTCCCTTCTTGTGTACAATGAAATCATAATGAAATCAACATTCCCCTTTTATCCCCTCTAAGCCTCCCATTCCTTTTCCTTTCTTTTCAAAAGAAGAGGTAACAATGTCTTTTAAAATCTTTCTTTAAAAAAGTGAATTTCTGAGAAGCAGAGGTGGCTAGGATAGTGTGTTGTTCCACGATAGGATACTCATTTGAGAAAACTTTAAAATGATAGACTTGATTTTGCAGCAATTACTCAAGCCCTTCTAGTCAGGAGAAGGTGGGAGGGTGACTAATTTGCAAGGGCTTGGACCTAGACACATACTGGTTAGTGGTAATGGTTTTCTCTTACCTTCCCTACCAGTTTGAAACTGGGAGAATGCACGCATGGTGCTTCTGTGCATGAGCATCCATGATGATATTTGGGTGGGTGGGCAGAGCCTCCCGCTGCTGCTGCCACTACTGGTTCGCCCGAACTGGGGCAAACTGGCACAATACCACATTTGCTGGTTAGGCCCTAGGTGTAATACTGGGAATAGACAACCACCGTCCTGATTTCTAACAAAAATATTTTTAACCAATTACTATACATTGTGGCCCGGCAGGAGCCGTTGGAGCTGCTGCCAGACTCCAACAATGAGGGGTCTTATGAGTTGGCCTTGGAGGAGGTGGAGGACCCAGGACAGGGTGTCAACTCCGAGCAGGGCGAGGAGAGACTGGTTGGCCACCAGATGGTGGCAGAGCATTGGATCAAAGGGAATGTTCCTGAAAGTATCTGGGAGTTGTATCAGGAGGCAAGTAGGCTTAGGTCTACTCAGCGTAAAGGACAAAGGAGGAATACAGGAGATGACTGCGAGCACCTGTTGCTCATTGGGATCCTCGCCTGAGTATAAAGAAACTGCTGGTGCCACGCCCTGGTTGCAGAAGTCAACGTTCTCGTTCACGTTCATGAATTAACAGAAACCAGCTTGGAGAAGTGGGAAGCCTGTTTGCATTGTCTAGGTTTATGAGTTATAGGACTTTTGCCAGAGCAATTTATCTGTGTTTATTTTGGGCTTGCAGCCAGCAAGAGCCGGGACTGATAAAGAAACCTTCCTTTGAACGTTCTGTTGGCTTTTGTTTCTGAACGGACAAGGTGGGGGTCAGAACACATTACTATATATTATTCACCTAGCAGTCATGGAAGGAAAGGTCCAGGTATATTTTCAGACAATCGGAACACACTACCTTATCCTTGTTCCAGGAAATGAGTCCCTCTTTAAGAGATTTTAAAAAAATATATTATTGTACCATCAAATTGGTGTTGACTTTGAGGAACCAAAGAGATAGAGCTTCTCCAGGATGGTCAGTCTCCAATATGACCCTTCCAAACTTCCAGTGGTGCAATCATCACCATTATAATGGACTCCAACCACTTTTGTTACCAATTGTCAGATTCCTATCATTCTTTCCAACTTTCCCACCATTATGGATTTTCAAGGGAGTTGAGTTTTGTATAAAGTGTCTAAAATTGAACCTTGATATTTGAGTTGTAACAACTGGAAAATGAAGGCTACTTAAGCATTTCAAGAAAATGCTGATTTTTATTTTAAAAATCCTTTATAAAAAATAAATAAAATATTTATTTTATTTCATCAAGTATGTTAGATAACAGATATATGTATAGACATGATTATGAATACATGAAATGAATATGAATACAAGAAAATATTAGGACAGGGCTGGTGTCAGCATTCCAAATATACAAAATTAAATCAGATTCTAAGGCAAAGTATTCCTCAAAGTTCCAATTTATTAAGAGAGACATGTTGGCACATCTGTGGAAACCCGAATCTGAACTTCCTGGGTTTCCCCACCCAGTTGAAAGTTCATGATCTTTTCCCCACACCTACAAGTCCATCACATTGTCCAATCTTCCACTGCCACTCTGGCAGTTCCACTCATCCAGTTCCGGTCAGGCTCAAAGGTGTAGAGAACAAAAGATGATCTTGGCTTTCTAGAAAGGAATTTATTTTGACAACAACACATTCTACTCCTTAGTATTCCCCCTCCCAATTCCCCACTAATGAAACAGCAGAGTAAAGAGAGTGTGGCAGGCCAAAGATCCTAAAAGGAACCAGCTGCAGGCCTGACAGATGGTAGGCACACTTTACACTTTATGCCAGTGTTTCTCAACCTTGGCAACTTGAAGATGTCCGGACTTCAACTCCCAGAATTCCCAGCCAGCATTCGCTGGCTGGGGAATTCTGGAAGTTCAAGTCCGGACATCTTCAAGTTGCCAAGGTTGAGAAACACTGCTTTATGCTGTTACATCCTTCCAAAATGACTTGGGAGATAGAGACTGTGAGTACAATCTTTGCAATACTTTATTCATACCGTGATGCACTTGGAGCTGTTAGGGAAAATGTCTGTAGTGGAAAAAACAATATGATCCATTTTGATCCATCTACCATTATTAACAAGCTACATGAGATTGTTTTGTGAGAAGACTAATGTATTTGTGGGGTAGAACTATCTAAGGATGATATCCAATTATTTGAGGATCTCAAAAACACCTTTACCTGATATATTATGTTATTTGTAGGAGTCAGTTATGAGACCATTCTCCCTGTTGTATAGGCGGGAATGAATATTTTTGCCCAGTAGTGTGGAGAAATGCTCTATATCTGTTCTTCATCTAAGATTCTATGTCAACCTCCCTTTATATGCATCCCCTTCTTACAGAACAGTGATCAGGCTCTTCCATACAAGTACAATTAAGCCTTAATAAGAATGTGTTTTGCTACTTTATTATTTTTCAGTAATCTAGAAGAAATTCCAATTCCATTTCAGATATTCCCTCTTAATATTATGGATATCATAAGTATAGGGAGAATGTCTTTTTTTCTGTTTGGCTTAAAATCTGATAGTCCAGCATTTGAAGTGTGCAGTTTAGTACTTCACTCACACAATGAACAATTTTAGAGCTGTATTCATCTATCTATCCATATCTACAGTCTCTCCATTTCTCATTCTATATCTGTCTCTCTCTTCTTGAGTTTTTAAATTGCTTCATGAAGTCCTGCTGTTATGCGCAGTATAGCCTGAATTTCTCCACATTGCTTGTGTAAAAAGCAGCCATTGGAAATTCCAAAAGTGACTGTCAAGTTTTGGGCTGAAGCATAAATCTTGAACTTGCATGATGATTTATATAACTCAGCCATCAGATAAGGATTCCTCCAATGCATAGAACAGCTACTGGAAAAGAGGCACAATCCTAGCCTCCTCCTCCTCGACCTCCTCTTCTTCTTCCTCCTCCTCCTAGCATATTTCTACAGTTGCAGGGTCCACTTCTCAGATCATTGAACACCACTTTGCATGATCAGCTGCATCTCCAGGGTGCAGGCCCATGGCTTGCATATCTTTGTTGATGGTGTTTTGCCAATTCTGTTTTGGATGCCCATGGGGTCACCGGCCATTATCTTCTAATTGGTAGGCAGTCTTGTCAATGTGGAAGGTGCTGCTCTCTGGACATGTCCATACCAGCTGAGCCAGCCTTCTCTCATCTTCTCTGTAATTGGTGCCACACCAAAATGCTGTTGAATGGTGTCATTTGTGATGAGATCAAGAAGGGAGACGCCTGATATCCAATGGAGCATTTGCATTTCCATGGCATGTAGACAGTTTTCAGTCCCTGTTGTTGCTGCCCAGCATTCAGTGCTATACAATGCAACAGTGTGACATGAAACTGGCTGTTTTTAATATACGCAAACAATCATACTTGTCAACTGGATTCTATGAGACCCAGCATGGTGATCACAGGAGTTGTCTTGGCCAATGATACTTACGTTTCTAGCGCAACAACCGGGCAACAACTGGGATGTAAGGCTTTCCACGGCTGTTTTGTACTTTGTTTTCCTGGTTCTTGTTGTACAGCCTGTATTTACCAGGGCAATGTAAACTAGTCAATCCTTCTTAGTCATGAAGTTAGTTCAGCAGCCACAACACAATTGCCAACCTAATCAGTACCTTCACTCTCATTCTCCAGTAGCAAACTCCTTGATTACCAATTGGCTAATATTGAACAACCCAAAGAAGGGATCTCATTCTCTCTCTCCCTCTCCCTCCCTCCCTCCCTCCCTCTCTCTCTCTTTCACACACACACACACACACACACACACACTGACTCTGACTCTGACTCTGACTCTCACTCTCACTCTCACTCTCACTCTACTCTACTCTACTCTACTCTACTCTACTCTACTCTACTCTACTCTATCAAGCTATCTGGAGATTAGATTGGGGTATCATAAAACTCTGTTTCAAGAGAGAACATGTTTAGAACATCATTTTAATAAATGAAGGGTAGAGAAGATAAAGATAAGATCCAGTCCCTAATACCTGGGAAAGAGCAGACACAGAAATAGACGAGTTGACACCTCTCAAGATTCAATGACTTAACAGAACTTGAGCAAGAAGCTTCCCCTGATGTGTCATTGATTTGTCCACATTGCTTGCTTGGCATTTGGTGATCTTCTTTGGACACGTAGTTAATATCCAGGTTCAGATAGGCCAAGAATAAATTACAGATTTCATGTTGGTAATCAGAGTGAAGTCACCAAAACCAGTGGCAGAAAATTGGCTTCCCATCTCTCACCTTTGTAGGGAATGTGCATTTATTGAGGGAGGCAGCATATTCCATAAGTGCATTGCAAAGCAGACGATTATTTTAAAACGCCAGGGGAACAAATTATCCTTTGTCTTCTTGTTGTTATCTTTTGGAACATTTGTGAATATTGGGGTGAGATTAAAAGGGAACCTGGGGAAAAAGAATAGTTAATGGCATCTTTCTACTTTCCAGTTTTCTTGTACCTGTATCCTCCAAAATACCTTCATTTTTAACATGTACTATTTTTTTTTAGTTTGGGGCACTTTTTTCAAAGCTATTAGGAAAATAATGTAACTTCTGACAATCAGCTATTTTCACAATAAACAGTTTGACCCCAAATTGTTTCATGTTCAGATATATCCCATTGTAACAAAGCAAAAGAATAGTAGAAATTGGTTTCCAGCTCACAACAGATGTAGAAAATTAAGCTAAAGTAAATCAGAGAAAGAGGAGACAAGACATGTGATGAGATAGAAAAGTAGCCTCAGCTCAACACAATAGACATTAAAAACTGAAGCAGGTGAGGGATGGAAGACTCGCAATGCCTAAACACCCCAGAGGTACAAAAAAAGTGAAGATGCTGGTAAAAGAAATGGGGACAGACCACTAAATGGGAGATAGACAAACCTAAATCCTGCACTCAAAATTACAGAATGTTGATAAATCTGAACAATTAAAATTAGGGGAATGGAGGCTAAAAATTATGAAGAATGATTGCAGGAATTGGGTATGTCAACTTTAAGGAAAAGGACTAGGGGTGACCTGATACCAGTGTTCCAATATCTAAAGGGCTGCCACAAAGAAGAGGGGATCAACCTATTCTGCAAAGCACCTGAAGGCAGGACAAGAAGCAATGGATGGAAACTAACCAAGGAGAGAAGGTTTCCTTGTCCAATCATGTCTAACATCTAAGACACAATGCTCATCTCTGTTTCTTGGCTGAGGGCGCCAGTGTTGTCTGAAAATATGGAAAAATTTCCATAGTCATGTGGCCAGAATAGCTATATGCCAAAGATGCATGGAATGCTGTTATCTTCCCACCAAAGTGGTACCTATAAATCTACTCACATTTGCATGTTTTCAAACTGCTGGGTGAACAAGAATGGGAGCTCACCCTGTTGTGCAGTGTTCGAGTCTCGAAGCTCAGTATCTTTAACTGCTGAGCTATCATACCCCTAATCAAGGAGGGAACCAACCTAGAAACAAGGAGAAATTTCCTGACAGAATAATTAACCAGTGGAATGGCTCGCCTTCAGGAGTTGTGGGTACTCCATCACAGGAGGTTTTTAAGAAAAGATTGGACAACTATTTGTCTGAAATGATATAGGGTTTCCTGCTTGTTCAGAGTGTTGGACTAGAAGATCTCCAGCTTCATTCTGATTTTCACTACTGTACCTTTCCACCAAGAAGAGGCAGAGGCTTATGAGGTTAGTTTTTGCCTTACTTCTCAAATTAATTCCATGACCTCATTATGTATGGACATGGCAGGAGATGTCAGGTGCTGAAATTTTAGATATATGAGGAAAGTCAGAGAGAAATAGGCTACATTGTCTGAAGGAAAGTCCATTCATATGGACCTCCAAGGTCCCTTCCAACTCTGTTGTTCTGTTAAAAGTTGGTTGGTATTCCATGATGTGGAATAACAGAAAGCTCTACCCTTAGATAATAAAGTTGACATGGCATATTGCTTAATAACCTGCTTCCATAAAAGCTTCAAGTTCACACATTACTGTCTTTACACATTACCTTTAATTTGGCTTCTGTTCCTTCCTGGGAAACTCTCTTCAGACTGTGTCAAACATGGTTCCCTTGTTCTTTTTAAAGATTATATGGGGAAACATTTTGGAGGGGGAAAAAAGCTTTTTCTTTTTTCCCAAACTTTTCTCCAGCTTATATATAACACGTGTTCCCTCTTGGAAACTGATATTCCAGACATCAGCAATAGCTGAATGCTATATGGAAGTTTAACTATTCCTCAATCTTGAAAGACTCAGTTCAGGGGGAAAAAAGAGATGGTGATACATATATACATATAGAGAAAAGCCATTTATAAGGAACAGTTGAGAGAAAGGATTGAAAGAAAGAAAATAATAATCAAACAAAAGGCTGCTTGGAAGGAAGAAATCCTTGTGTCCTTTACAATAGTGAACAAGAATTCAATCAGCGCTAGCAGTATTAAAACTTCAGAACATGACACGTATGTACAAAGCACCTGGTTTTATAATTCATGTCACTTCACAATGATCCATGACAGCTTCCGTGAAAGCTATTTTGTACAACGTGGCCTCCGAAATGTTTCTGTGTTATGCTTCTGTCTTTCTCTCTGTGTTTTCTAACCTTATTCAGACAGGCACTACTAGGTTGGGAATACTCAATATGTGAACACTCCAAGTAAGTTCCACCTGCCACTGCTTAATTGGCATTGCTCAAGAAATCCAGGCATTTTTCACCGCAGATGTGAACAGAGACCTGATCTTTTTTTTAGAAGACATCACATAAGCAATGTTGGCTTCGGATATTGTTGATCTGGAATGATCACATATGGAGCACTCAGATCTCAGTAGCAATTGAAAAGGTCATTATTTTAACCGTCTTAACTATTCCTGAATCCATGGAATGTACATTCTATCCCAATCTTATTTCCCTACAAGTTTAAAGAAATTTTTATTTGGTGGTCCTCTAGTATAGCATCTTACTAGGGTAAGTTAACGTTATTAATTTTCCATGTGAAGATGAATTTCAATGCAAAACATGTGAAACAATTTCAAAAAAGTAAGTGTGAAAAATCAGCAACTCCAGATCTTGCATTATCATCCTTCATGAATTCTTTGGATGAAAGTGAGCAAAATGTTTTATGCATAATGAGACCTACTCTTTGCCTACCCACTTCTGCTCATACTCTATGTATTGATAGAAAGCATAGAGTTGATAGAAAATTGCAAGCTTTCTTGAATAATCCAGCAAAGGAAAGAATGAATGTAATTGTCTTCAAAAGTTGAATGTATCCTTTAGGTTTATCAAGTAGTCACAGTTTCTGTGCATTATTATGAAAGGGGATGTTATTATTTGCCAAGAAAGTAATCATTGCATGATTCAATATATCCAACAATCACCCTATCCTGGCAAACAAATCAAAACTTGACATATATGTGTAACCTTTATATGGCTTAGAGTTACTATCTCAGCACTCTAATAACATAGTCTACATGTCACTATATATTGAGATGTTTTAGGCTGGATAGTCCTCAGTATGTCTACTGACTGGTAAAAGCTTCACTTGTCCTTTTTGACTTTTTGACAAACATCATATTGTTTGAGATATTCAGCTACATCCCTGTCATATTTCTCATATTTCTAAATGATCTTATCCTCTGTTATCCAAATATCCATTTGGCTGGTCATGTGCTGAGCATAAATTTCAGTTATGTATCTTGCTGTGCATATCTATTTGGTTGAACATTCAAAGGCAACCTCATCCTGTGTTTCTTTTGGTGGATTTGGAGTTTTATGCTCTGTTGTAGGATGGGGGGGTTGCTTTCCATGTTCCATGTTCCCACATCTTTCTAGAGTTTCTTCATTACAGAGGTCTACTTATGTGCAAACTGACTATTATAAGAACTGAGTGAATAAATTTGTCCTCTATTTTATCTCACTGATTTATTTTGATTTTTCTTTTGATCCTTCATTTCTGGTACAAAATTCTCCCATATATTTTCTGCTAAATCTTCATCTAATACAGTGGCAAGAAGATGATTCTATTCATGAAGAACCCTCATTCCCCTCTTCAGGGTTTTAGATAAAATCAGGAAACTGTGAACATCTTAGACCAAGCCAAATGAAAAATATTAGGGAATTTCTGGAAGTTTAGTATTCACCTATGTCAGTCATCAATAGACACAAAGAGATAAACCATATTTACATAGCATTCAAAAGAGATAATAAAAAGCTAAGAAGAGAACAAAAATATCATTATGCATCATTTCCAACAGCCAACATCTAGATAAGCAGGGATTACCACCAGGCAAACTATCTAGAAGAAAACAGTACCCTAATGATGGAACTACCAAAAGGAAAACCACATCCACACTAACACTGGCAGGGCAAGCTAGGGTATATACACAGGGAGCAAAGCTGATAATACTGATATTATCTAATTGGGTAATAAAATATCTGCAAGCAAACAACCAAGCTCATCCCTGAATACTCCACAGTTGTGCTTAACATTGTAAAATGAAAACCAACCAAAAACTGCTCCCTAAATTTGCCTGTTAGGTCTTCCTATTTGCTGAATTCAGCAAATCATAACCGTTAGATTAAATCTTTTCTTTCCAATCCCATTTCCTGATGCTTGTGGGAATGTTCCTTAGTGTGTGTGAAGGCAATAACATGTCTTTTTTTAAAAAAGAGACAAATTATTAAATCAGCCTTGGGATTTGTCATCTGGTTATGTGAAAAGACTGGAGCGATTTGCCAAACATAAGGCTGGGATTACAGACTGAACAGTAGACAGCAAGTATTGTAATGATAATGAACCTATCTCTACAGAACTGACACAGACACATAAGTGGCTTTCTGAATCTGATGTTAACAACAGACACCCCAAACAAAATTGATATAGGCCTCCTATGCAGTTGAGGAATTAATATTTCTGGGACCTGAAAGAGGGAATGACTGAAGTTCAAGTGGTCCATATTACTGAGAAAAGTTTTTCTAAAAGACACACAAACCACAATACCTTTGAGAAAGAGATATACAACAATGGACATGGCAGCAGGGATTACTGCACAATATTGAGTGAATGGATGTTATTGAGTTTCCATCCACACCTTGTTAGTATGTTGTGTCCATTAAAAACAGCTTTTAAAATGTCATTTATCAAAAAACAAAAAATCTATAGTCTGTTTCCTCTCCCCCCCCCCCCCCCCAGTTTTCTATTTTCTGGGAAACAAAAACAAAAAAGTCTTGGTAGACAAAAAGAAGAAAACTATTTTTTAATTTATTTTTATTTGATTTGTCAATCATTTACAAAATAATAGGTATAAGAATAAATATGAATATGAATGAAATGGGTATGCATAAATGGGGACAGCGGGACAGGAATGGTAGGCACACTGATGCGCTTATGCACGCCCCTTACAAACCTCCTAGGAATGGGGGTGAGGTCAATATTAGACAGTTTAAGGTTAAAGTTATGGGAATTTGAAGATGTAACAACAGAGTCAGGTAGTGCATTCCAGGCATTGGCCACTCTGTTGCTGAAGTCGCATTTTCTGCAATCATGTTTGGAGCTGTTTACATTGAGTTTGTATCTGTTGTGTGCTTTTGTATTATTGCAGTTGAAGCTGAAGTAGTCTTGACCAGTAGGACGTTGTAGAGATAATTTTGTGTACTATGCTTAAGTCCCACCGTAGGTGGCGTAGTTCTAGGTTGTCCAAGCCCCAAATTGAATGTAGGGCATTCTCTTGCGAGCAGAGGAGTGTAGTACTCTTCTCATGAAATACCTCTAGACTCACTCAATTATAATAATGTCCAATAAACAGTGGGGATTCCAGACAGATGTGCTGTATTTGAGAATTGGTCTAGCAAGTGTTTGTAGTCATTTCCCCATGTTTATCAGGGTTTCTTATCTCTATATAGTGCTTATCTTATCTTATCTTCTCACTGCACAAGATGTAGCAAGAGCTATTAAGATAGAAATTTTTTTACAACCATCATAACATTTAAAATTCATTATTGCATTGATTAAATAATCATTTGATAATACAAATCTAAACTCATTAGATCACCCTTCAGAATAATTGCAAATCATTGTAAAATCCTAAATCTTAATATTTATATTGTTATCATCACTATTTATGAAATTTTTATATATCACTATTTATGTGCATATGGTCATATATAAAAGAAAGAAAATGAAATAAAATTTATAAAAATACTAAAGGCAGTCAGTGGAAACAATATCAATACAATAATTGGAAGGGACCTTGGAGGTCTTAAATTCTAGATTCCTGCCACTGTACCCGACTGCAGCTTTCTTTAAATTATTCCTAAACATTTCAATAGTTTCTGGTTATTATTTTTACCTCAGATATTTCCCTCTTAAAATCACAATCTAAACATCTCAATTTTCCATGTGGTGTGGCATATAATATATTGGCACTCCAGTATTGTTTAAATTTAGAGAAACTTTCATTGTGGATGTTTTCATATACATACATACATACATACATACATACACACACACACACACACACACAAACATAAACACACACACACACACATATATATATATATATAAACCCCCGGTATGCCCAAATATGGGAGGAAGATCACTACTTCCATTCTCTGTCTTTCGGCTCGTCACAAGAGACTATCCAGACGGAAACCCAATATTTTTTACTGTTGCCTTTTTGTTACATTTGTTATATTTGTGCTGATAAATAAATAAAGGGAGACTAGTATAGATCTATTTCAAGCTATTTAGCTACTCGATTCCCAGTAAGGGTAGCTGATGAGAGCTAAATAGCTTGAAATAGATCTATACTAGTCTCCCTTTATTTATTTATCAGCACAAATATAACATATATATATATATATATATATATATATATATATATATATATATATATATATATATATATATATATATATATATATATATATATATTTAATAACCTTAGTGAGGGCATATTGTAATTCCATGGAGAATTAAAGAAGGAACCATGAAGAAATATGAGATGTTGCAGAAATTGAAATTTCTTGGCTTTCTCTCACCGCCCCCCACACCCTCTCATGGCTGTGATTGGATAATAATTATCAGTCTCTCCAGTTCCGTAATAGCCTTTGTAAGAATGGAATTTCACAGTTTATTTCAAATCTATAAGCATAATCCCCTCTGCTGGTTCTTGGACCTACCAAATCAATGCTTCCTATCTATCATTACTATCATTCATTAACCAAAAAGATTCAGACTTTTCCCAAAAGTTTGACCAGGTAATTTCAATGATAAAAAAATATCCAGGTTAGTTAACCCAAAAGTGCTCAATAAATTTGTACCAAAACCACCACCAGATTCCAAGTAAACAACCAATATACACAGTATGTAATTGCAAAAGAAATTTGCAATTTTGCTATAGCACTTGTCCAAGAACTCACCATCCCTGGTTTAAGCAGCATTTTCTACCTCCACTGCTAATGTTTTCACCAAACCTGGATAAATTTTCTTTAAGAGAATGTTGAGAAGCATGCCCTTAGCACTGGGTTGAGCATAACCTGGATTTACCTGATAATGCAGCTTATAAGCAGAGCTATGTTTGACATAATGTTCTCCCCCATTTGATGTCTCATGATATCCCCTATTAAAATGAATGCAAACACTTAAAATAAAAGCTTTAATCTATTCATAATGACCACACAATGTTCCTGAATGCTCACTAGTCTGAACTTCAGCAATTTATTCCATCTTATTTTAGTAAATTATATTTAGCATATGATGAAATAATTGTTCTTTTAAGAATATAGTACTGATTTGGTATCAGCTGTAACGCTGTATGAATGTGTTTTAGACTTCGAAGATTAAAGGTCTGTTTATTTGAAAATCTACTTTTCAGCTTAATACATTATAGATTCTTTCTTTCCTTCTTTCTTTCTTTTTTCTTTCTTTCTTTATCATCTTTGAATGTCAAAACAAGCATAATGATTCTCTAATTGTTAGCAATTTAAGTAAACATTCTACTGGGAAGAATTTGCTTTACAATTGTTCCTTTGTTATCTGTTTGAAAATACTGCCAAAACCTAAGAGAGGGGAGAGAGGGAAAAAGGTTACTTAATGGAAGATTAGTTGCATTATCTACTACATATTAGTAGTTTTGTGTGTACACGCAGGTGGGACTCATAATTCAGCAACTTGAAGACCACTTAACCTGCATTTTTCTATATTTAGCTTTAGAAAAGGATAAAGGTAAAAGTTCCCCTCACACATATGTGCCAGTCGTTCCTGACTCTAGGGGGAAGTGCTCATCTCCGTTTCAAAGCCCTTTGGCTTTGCATTGTCAGAAGATGTCTCCATGGTCATGTGGCCAGCATGGATAAATGCCGATGGTACACAGAACACTGTTACCTTCCCACCAAAGGTGGTTCCTATTTTTCTACTTGCATTTTTACATGCTTTCAAACTGCTAGGTTGGCAGGAGCTGGGAAAAGTAACAGGAGCTCACTCCATTACGTGGCACTAGGGATTCGAACCACCGAACTGCTGACCTTTCTGATCGACAAGCTCAGCTTCTTAGCCACTGAGCCACCGCATCCCTTTTACTTTTAGAAAAGGATACCAATCCACTAATTCTACCATTATTTCTACAAGTTTTGAAACCATCATGATTATATCTGGGGACATTTTTATATACAAAGTGCTCTTATCAGATGCAAACAGATACCAGTGGAACTTCTTCTTATGTTCATCCAAAAGTTCAACTTTAGAAGCAGACTTACCTGAGAATGAATGTTTGTAAATATCATGTTGAACCATTCTTTGGAAGGAACATTCCTGTGATTGCACACTTTTCTGGTTATATAATTTTCTTGCAACATAGTGACATTTGGTAATAAGACCATGCCTGTGACTAAGTATAAGTACCCAGATGTTTGTATATAAGACAATTATTGGTTAGCAGCAAATGGAAAGCACAGTTCACCTGCATTATTAAATACCTGCCCAGATGGACATCTCCTTTGGCTTTGTGTCTCTCTTACAAAGAAGTTCTCCAAAGTGTGCTTCAAGGGTCTTCTTATATTACATGAGATAATATCTCATATTATTGCTAAGTGACAGTCCCATAATGATGTGTATGAAATGCTGAAGATACATGAGAAGCCTTATCATTTGTTTTATTTAATTGCTTTCAATTCATAACAATAGGAAAAGTATTGGCCTGTGAAAGAATAGCACAACCCCAAACAACAGACAATGTATCTATTAGCTCACTTCCATGAAGGTCTTCGACCTATGACTGTTGGAGTAGTAGAAACATTAGAAATCATGTGCAATTTAATCTTTACACAAATAAAGGAAAAGCATCACAATGCTTGAATAATGAAGAGTCTCTCAAAGAAAGAAGAAAGTCTGTCCCTGAGGATATTCTTCATTTTCTTTCCATGGCAGTTCACACTATGAGATTCACTCACTCTGCTGACATATGTATTAATAGTATTTGGGCTGGGAGAGCGTCCGATGTACGAAAGTGATTGCAAAGTGCAGCTGTGACTCAGTTCTCCTTTCATCCATTCATTACTTCACCATGTCAACTCTCAGAGACTATTGTTCACCGAAAAACTGTCATCATGATTGAAATTAACATCCCCCTCCGTCTTTTTCTACTCCTGTTTCAAGCAAAAATGTACGCGCTTATGTTTTAACTGACCATTCTAGATTAATCTCTGAACAATGTCGGTGATGCAAAATGCCAGGACTCAAGTCAATATGGAAACACATTCTGATCAAAGAAACACAAAGAAAGACTTTATCCATCAATCATTAGGAGGGAAAAATATCTCCTTTATTGTGAAAAAAAATACACTAAAATCCTTGGATTTTGATTATTTTTTTTCCTTTGAAAGTCAAGAACAAACAAATCAATTTTAACTCCCAGTAAGGAGTGCTGTATGAAACATTAGACTAAGATGATTACCAGTGTTACCAATCTAAAGACAGCCCAGCAGTTATTTCTTTCCATTATTCATTTTATTCTTTAACTAAGGTTATGAAATGTTGGAGGGCCTTCAACAATCACCAGCCTGGTGAATTGCATTCAGTTTAAAGAGTCACGATTTGCTAATGCCAGTTTAGTAGCAAAGTTAGGAGGGTTAGTGGATATATCCATTCAATGGTGGAATGATTAGATAATGGCTGCCCCCATTATTTCATACTAAGACTGATTTCATGTTAAAAGAAAAGACTAGGATACTTGTCACTGGGTAAATTGGTTTGAGACATCCTTTTGGGAGACTGGAAGGTGGTATTGAATAGAACATCATATATCAACTTCATTTTCTTTTGCATTTGTCTCTCTTCGTGATTTGTTCACAAAATATTTATATGCAGGGAGTTTCTAATTCAATCCAGTTATATATTGTCCAAGTGATAGCCAAAAGGCTTATAATATTTATTTATATTTAAATAAATATTTAAATATCCCATATTTACTTATGATATTACTCTTGCATAAGAGCCAAGGGGGCGCATGGTTAGGGTGCAGTACTTCAGGCCACTTCAGCTGACTGTTATCTGCAGTTCAGCGGTTCTAATCTCACTGGCTCAAGGTTGACTCAGCCTTCCAACCTTCCGAAGTGGGTGAAATGAGGACCCAGACTGTGGGGGCGATATGCTGACTCTGTAAACCGCTTAGAGAGGGCTGAAAGCCCTATGAAGCAGTATATAAGTCTAACTGCTATTGCTATTTTGGTGTGATATTAAATCAGCAGTAGAAAAGGATAAAGAAAAAAAAGTGAAAAATTCTGACATCAAGTAATAATATCACTGGGAATTGTAGATGTGATACCAAGATATGTTACAAAAGCTATATTTGGTTTATATTGTTGAATGGGACATACGGGAAACATTATTATAAACAGTGGAGTGATCTTAATAAAAGAGTATTGTCTCTTAGGTGCAAAATCTTGGCAATCAGTTAATGGCCACAAAGAGTTGTAGTTTTCTGTATCTCTTTTCAATTTTCAAAGGCCAAATCTCTTAATCCAAAGAATGATGATCAGATGCGGCAGCTGCAGATTTATTGATAATCAGCTGATGAATTTAGCAATTTGCTATGGTTTGTACATCTACCTGCTGTCTATTTTTCTAATGATTAAAGAGGATTGAGAGCCACAGAAATTCATTGGGTGTATTTAGGCCAATCATGCACAGGATTGGTATTATGGGAAAAACTGGAAGCAGGAAGCTCAATAGCTGCCACCTGAATGAAAACCAAGATATAAATATTTATAAATGAGGCCAAATATTAAAAAAAACACTAACAAGCATCCAGTGACCTTGTTCCAAAGAAATTCAAAACTGATAAGCCCTTTGACTGACCATTTTTCATCACTTGAGGAAGTGAGCATGCAGGGCAGCAACAACAGGTTTAGGTTTAGGTTTATTAGATTTATATGCCACCCTTCTCCCAAGGACTCAGGGCGGCGTACAACATTAAAAGAAACACATAATACAAAAGTTAAAAAAAAATTAAACAGAGAATAGAATAGAATGGAATGGAATGGAATATAATAAAATAGAACAGAATGGAATGGAATATAATAAAATAGAACAGAATGGAATGGAATGGAACAGAATGGAGCAGAGTGGAACAGAACAGAACAGAACAGAACTTCATTGTCACTTTGAATGTACACTAATCAGCATACAATAAAATGAAATTTCATTGTATGCAGCTCTCAAAGGGTCCACCTCTAATATGCACTACATAAACATGACTAAAATAAATAAATACAAAAGTATGCATATACCCACATATGTTATATGACACAGAGAAACAACACCATCTACTTCGGATGTATACATGTATATGGTGAGAAAAACGAATGTTACGAGTTTACCAGATGGATGGCAATGGGGACAAAGCTGTTACAGAATCTGGTAGTCCTGCTAGAAGTACTTTGAAACCTCCCCCCAAAGGGGAGCAACAGAAACAGACTGTAAAGTGAGTGTGTGGGATCTCTAACAATGCTTTGAGCTCCAAGCACATAGCGCTTATAAGCAGCATCCTGTATAACAGGAAGTGATATTAATATTTTCCTTTGGAGGAATGTGATGGCACAGTAAAGCTCACTGTATGTCACCCTATGGCTAGTTCTCTAAGAAGAATTTTGGGCAAGAAATTGTACTAATTCTATAGATTCTTGTAAGATTTCCATTGCTGATTCTCTTAGACTGGATAATTAGCAATAGCAATAGCAGTTAGACTTATATACCGCTTCATAGGGCTTTCAGTCCTCTCTAAGCGGTTTACAGAATCAGCATATCGCCCCCAACAATCCGGGTCCTCATTTTACCCACCTCGGAAGGATGGAAGGCTGAGTCAACCCTGAGCTGGTGAGATTTGAACAGCTGAACTGCCGAACTGCAGTCAGCTGAAGTAGCCTGCAATGCTGCATTTAACCACTGCGCCACCTCGGCTCAATAATTGATTTGCAACACACTTTATCTTCTCTTAACTTCTTTATCTCAAAGAGCAATGAGTTTCTATAAAGGCCCATTAACATCTTCATTCAAAAAGATCATATGTTCATTTGGTTTCCTCACTTACTTCAGCTGATCTTAATTCATAGGACTGGTGTGGGGCAGAAGCTGAAGCCTATGTGTGCTACTTTCAACTCTTTAGAGACCAGATGTGTCCCCCCCGCAAATGGCAACTGAATTTTCTTGGTGTTTTCTTTGAAACTGTTTCACTTCTCATCCAAGAAGCTTCTTCAGTTCTAAGTGACTGGTGGGGACCAAGCCCTGATCTCTGCCATTTTGAACTGGGCTGCCTGCTCTTTATGGATTTAAAATGTTTTCCAAATTCAATAGAGGGATGGTGAAATGGCAACTGTCGCTCTGTTTTTTTTAAAAAAAATGGATGAATTTGACAAAGTTCTATCAAATTTTCATTTCTAAGGAGATTGATAAAAAGATTCATGAAACTGAAGGGCCGGGGGAATAATAGGTTCAACAGAGAAATTGTGAAATATTTGTTTTGTTTGAAATTGGGTAAAATTGAAATTAGTTTCCCTAACTCATTGCAAGTATTGTGGTCTTTTTTTTGTGTGTTACTGCCAATCTTGGAGTTTGTTTTCTCTAACTGCTGTTGAATATTTGATTTGAACTGAATCATTAATTGTGCAATATTAAGGTGACCAGATTTTCAGATTGGTAAAGAGGGACACTTTTGACCGGGGGGGGGGGTGTTGATTAAAAAATTCTTAAGTGAATAAATGCAGCTGATAAATTAGTAACATAAGTGAATCTGGTTTCCCCATTTGACTTTGTCAAAAGGTGATTATATGACCTCAGGACACTGAAACCATCATAAATACGAATCTGTTACCAAACATCAAAATTTTGATCGCGTGACCATGAGGATGCTGCAACGGTCGCTAAGTGTGAAAATGGTCACTAAGTGTGAAAAATGGTCATCAGTCACTTTTTTCAATGCCATTGTAACTTTGGTCACTATACCACCTTTCTTGCCACAGTTCTTAAGTGAATCTTAAGTGAAGATGTTATATCTTAAGTGAATCTTAAGTCTTAAGTGAAGATGTTATACAGTAGAACCTCTGGTCACGAACGCTTCTGACCAAAATATTCACATTCTCCCCGCTGCTGATTTCCCCTTCTGCACCATTTTTTTTTGTAAGCACCAAATTTCCAAAATTAGGTTTGATTCATGACCAAATCAGTTTGCGACCAAAGTTATGGAACGAATTATGGTTGTGACCAGAGGTTCTACTGTATTCATGCCTTTACATACTCTATATCACCTCAAAATGTTGCACAGCCTTCATAAGTTTCTAATACAGATAAAATTAAATACAACATCAAAACCATAAAAAAGTAAAATTAACCTGGCTGGAAAATCCTATGCCTGTCTTGCTATTATTACTGACACACTTGCTGCAATATTTGATGACTAAAAGAAAAAAAAATACTGTTAAAGTGTGTATTATGTTCACTCCCATGTCTTGTCTGCTGCGTTGATTTTGAATTCATTAAAAGAGCTTATTTTACATCAAATCCCTCTCATATTATTCTCCTATGTTCAATAAACCCTAAGAGACAGCATACTATACATGAAATTCCTGTAACTGTATATTTAGTAAATTGTGGAGCTGGGTTTATCCAATTAACTCAGTTTTTGGACTTGAGTAATCACATACAATAAAGGAAATAAAACTATTTAGAATGAAGTGTAGTTGGCTATTTCTGATTAAGGGTGTCATGCAGAAACAATTATAGTTTTGGTCAGGAAAATACCCTAAAAAAACCCTTTTGTTCTTTCAGGGTTTTTTAAAATGATTTTTCCATGGCACATCACATATTGTTTTGAATAAAAAAACAGTAGCTGCACATTTTTAAAAACCTACATTATTTTAAAATGCATTTAAAAATAAAAGAAAAAAACCCAGCACACTTACCAGAAAGTTTCTTTTCCCACCATTTTGAGCAGTCCTCCAACCTCTGTGCCCCTCCCCTCTGGAAAATCCAGGAAGTAACACTGGCGACCCCTCTAGCCATTTCCTGCAGCTCTATGGTACTAGGATCATTTTTTTTCTTATAAAATGAGGTAAACGCGATCGGCATGGGGGGAGGGGAGAGGTCTGTTTTGTTGCTTTAACGTTTTAATATCTTCAGTGAAAGTACTGAGACAGAGAGAGAGGTTAGACAGGGTGTCTTTTGTCTTGCCCCGGTTAGGATTTCTTAAGCAAATCCATTGGGCTTTCAACATGAAGCCAGAAAAAAAATCGGGACTTTTTTAAAAGGCGGAGGGACGTGGGAAAAATTGTTAAAAATCGGGACTGTCCCGCTGAAATCGGGTCATCTGGTCACCCTATGCAATATACATTTTTTAAAAATAATTTGTGATTCGTTCCCATGTTGTTATTATTGAGGCCTTTAAATTTATTTTTGCAAACCTTTCCCAGAAAGAATCTATGGAAAGGGTTTCAGAAGCTTCTAAACTAGAATAAATAAATGTTGATGAGCAGCTGTATCTCCCCCCTCCAAAAAGAGGTTTTTTTTTTCAAAAATAAAATATAGTAGGGAGAATTTTCAGCAGAGCACTGATCAGAGTATCGCTTATGAATAAAGAAAGTACGGAAACTTAATTTCCTCAAAGCCTTAAATGTTAAGCTCAACAGTTACCATCTAAAAAAATAAAATATAAAGTCTATGTTTGGACAATTGACCTAGATTGTCTCTTGCAATGTATAGCTATTAAAGGTTTCTATGGGGTTAACGGAGCTGTAGTGCTTATATAGTTTATAGTAAAGGATGATTTAATCCAACCTTATTTTCAAGATCTTATCTGTATTTCAAGTCTTATATAAGGTTGACATTAATCATAAAATATGAGTAAATAATACCTTAATACCTCTCCTTCTAATCCTATTGGACACATGTTCCTAGGCTCATTAGATAGAATTAAGTCGATTTTGTTGTGTCGAAATACATTTTATCAGTTAACACACAATGTCTTTTCAGAAATGCAACTCAATTTACATTTGCAAACTTGATGAAGGATCGGGATGAACTGCCCATACCAATGTTAGTGTAACTAAGAAACTTGTATAAATACAGTAAGTGTGTTCATCTACCTTGATCAACACACTGCATGGAAGAGGTGTTTTACAAATTTTAATTTTAGTTGTCCATTTACCCAGACTCATATACATTTTTCATGATCTTTCCAAAACATGAAGCACTGAGATACCCCAAATCTTCGCAGAAAGCATGATCAACTCAATAGGCTATTCTCATTGCTTGTTGGTCTAGTTTCGTGCATTCTGCATTGGAGAAAAATTACCCAGTGAGCTATTGCTTTTTAGTTAATGTTTTTCAAGAATGTATGTGGCTAAGCATAAGAATACCAAAAGTTGGAGGCAAACAAACAAGTTCCTCAAAAATGTATAAACATTTAATTTCATAGGTGAGGAGCTAGCATGCCTCATCTGAAATATTTGTATTAGCCACTCTACTATAATAAGTATGATAATAAACAGATGGCTGCATACTTCACCCTAAGCATTGACAATTTGGCATAAACCAGCTTCCATATTAGGAAGTTAATGCTAATATTTTACAAATGAGAATAAACAAGGCTGGAGAGCTAAATGATGATGAAGCTGAGCAATTCATTATGACGAAAACCTACATTACTATTTGAGTGCCTTTTTATCAATGGACAAAAAGTATATTAATCATCCTTACTGTGTATGAAGCACATACACAATGAGGATGATTGGGTTGAAAGCAGAGGTGGGTTGCTAATTTTTTTACCACCAGTTCAGGCATGCTCCCATGCTCGCTTGTGCATGTGTGCGACGCTTCTGTGCATGTGCAGAAGTGTCCGGACGGGTGTGCAGAGCCTCTGTCCATCACTAGTACCGGTTCGGCCAATCTTGGCCGAACTAGCAGCAACCCACCTCTGGTTGAAAGACCACCATAACCACAATTTAACAAAAACCTCAAACCTGGGGCCATAACATCCAACTCATAGAGAATAACATAACCATATTTACCAGCAGAACCTGCCTAACCACATAATAATGGATGCACCAAGAGTCACCAAGGATATACATTGGCTGCCAATCAACTTCCAAATACAGTTCAAGTGGCTAATTGTCATTTTTAAAGCTCCATGGGCTCAAAGGTATCCTTGTTCTGCCTTCACTGGCTTGAGTCTGGCTTTACAGCAAGATCTGGGAGAGAGAGCTTGGTCCCTTTTTTTATGGACCCCAGACTGAAACTCTCTCTGTGATGAACTTCTCTTTATGGAATAGTTTAGCCTCAAATATCCACACTCTTCTGAATGCCATATAAGGGATGCTGGGTGGAGAAGTTGTGAACACTTGAATAAGACGTGTGAGAGAGTAATTAAACATTCCCCCCTGCTTATTGGGACATCTCAAACTTCTTCCTTGCAGTCTCCAGCATTTTGGGTTTAGATCATTGAGTTCTAAACCTGAAAATATAGATCTTTTTAAATTTCAAGCAAATGTCACTTCTGGACATTGAACCCTTTGGACATTTCTGCAGTAAATCACAGAAATCCAAACATGTGGTCAGAGGAAGCACCTTCTATGCAACTAAGTTCTCCCTCTCTAATTCTGACTTCTGGTTTTATTCTTAAACTGCTGATTGTACGTTTTTGCTGAACTTCCTCTCAACCTGCTTTGGTCTTCTGATTTCACTTAAGCTAGCTTTGATGAGTTGTCTTTCAAGCTTCTACTCACTTTTGCCAGAGCCACTCCAATACATTTCACTTTCCAAGAAGGAAGACATGGTACCTTCTTCACTGTCCAGATAGAAAAAAAAAAGCTTGAGTATGGTGGCAACTGAATCTTACTTCTTTGCTAGTGATGGCATAGCCTACTTTTTCAGAGGCAAAAAACTGGCTAATTAATGCATCCATGACAAGTTGTATAATATACTGTTCTTTCTCAATAGAGAATTTTATAGAACACAGTTAGGTCTCCAGTATCTAATGCTGAGGCAGTTTCTGGTTAACGGTGAAGATGGGGAGTAACTTCAAGAAAGTGTTAGTTTTAGATTTGATAAGGCCTCTAACTATTTAAACTTGGAGGCCCCTTAAAAGGTTAGATGAGAAGGTTTCACAAAGATGACTAATAAAACAGGACTTTGGGCCACTGCAAGAGAATTGAAAACATATATGTGCCTTTTAATTATTTAATAGCAAGCTATTTAAAGTGAAAAATAGAAAAGTCATGAATTTGCAAATATCATGACATTACCAAGCAATAGTTTATGTAGGTTTAAAAAGTTGTCCATTTGTGAAACACAACTACCCACTGGGTTCATTAATATATCCCACAGATCATTGAAGTGATGAGCTAGTCATCAATTTATGCAACTGAAATTCTGCCAATATTCTGGCTGTACAACTATTACTTCTTTCTCAGTTCCCTCAAATAAGAAATTGAACCCAATTAAATATAATGCAATTATTTTCAGTAGTACAAACTGTGCAGTCTTCATTCTTCGATGTTTAGTTTTAAAATGAAGTGAGCGTGTAACTAGAATAGCTAAGAATCCCAAAGTTTAATATTAATTTTATTAGGGTAAATAGTCAAATCACCTCCAATGTAGTATTCTGTATATTGTTTCCTGAGATATAAAGCTTAAATATGTGCAGATGGGGGGAAAAGTTTAAGAATAACAGTCTCACATGCTTTTAGAGAAGGAGGAGGAGGGAAAATCATAAGCAAAAGAACCAAATTTAATTTAATCTAATATCACCACTAAAGCTTGCCATAATCTTCTCCACTGGAAAATAACTTGAGCCTCAGAGATGAGCCAGAATTAGCATAGGATATAAATCAGCTTTTATATTTTTATCAGATTATCCACCGTGCTGGTTAATGCTGCTGCATTCTGCAACATACAATAAACATGCTCTTCAGCTTCATATCTCTGCCATGTGAAATACCCTCCCCATGTGTCTTAATTATTTTAACAAGATAAAGTATGCTACTTCAGCATGAATAATATTATCAGAATTACATTAAATCTCTCCATTTATTATCTCTAATGCTACTTAAAGGGGAAGTTAATAGAGTAATTCATTCTTGTACAATGACCTTGGTCACTAGTACATGATGTTTCATATTCATTATGCTGAGCTAAGTGAGGGCTCTGTTATAATATCACTTAATTTATATTCCAAATAATGCTCTGGGGAGAGGTTGCTCTCTTGTGCATTAGAGTTCTAGCCACATCACAATATTTGAAGATATGTATCAAGCATAGTAGATTACGTTAAAGAACATACTTGTCAATGTTAAACATTATTAGGGAATCAGAGAATAAACTGGAAACAACAGTAAGAGCTTCAGAGGGATAGAACCTGGAGGAAAGACTATTCTTAAGAAAGGGTAGAATGTACAGTATATTAACACGCAAACTTAATATTGCCATTCATTCTTGTATCTCGGTCAAAAAATAAGGCATGCTAAGAATAGAGGTGTGACCTGGTTGAACAGTTCAGTTTCTAATCACCATCCTATATTAATCTATTATAAGACCTGATTATCAAATACATCACAGTGGAAGCAGAGTTTCATATTGGGTGTTGAACTATAGGTTATACACAGATGTCTCAAAGAAAAACTGTTTATTAAAATTAGCTTAGATTCAATTTGGCACAAAATGGAATTTAATATATTTGCAAGAAAGACGTCATGACTCCCCTGGACATCTGAAGCTGGTTCTGCCTGTTTGTGACATGCATGTAACCTCTGGCATCTGTGCAAAAGGGTTGTAACGATGTTGCTTTCATCAAACTGATCAGTTTGGCACCCAATCCCACAGAGGCCACTAGTAGATATGCCGTTCCATCTAAACAATAAAAAAAATGTCATTTGCATTTGTAAAATGAACGTTTGTAATAAAAGATAGCTAAGCTGACTTCACACAGATCAAAATACAGGTGACCTAGAATTTCACAATATTGAATTTTATTAATGTTAATTAATTCACAGGCCCTCAAAAGACTCAAGACAGGTTACATCTGGATAATGATGATGATGATGATGATGGACACTCCTCTAACATGGACACCAGTAATGCTCATAGTGAAAGTTGAAAGCCTAGTGCTGTGATGGCAAACCTACGGTACGCATGCCCGAAGTGGCACTTGGAGCCATGTCATCTGGCATGCACGGTGTTGCCACTTTCTCTTCCAGATGTCTGGTGTGCATTCGCATGCAATGATGCAGCTGGCCTTCACTGCATGCAGCAGTGCCAGAAACTGGAAGAGCTGGTCTTCGGATTTCCGGCCAGCTGATCATCATGCACACATGTGTGCCAGTAACCGGAAGACTAGCTGGCCGGAAATGCATTTTCCAGCACACGCTTGCTCCCCTGGGCATCTCCTGTTCCAGATTGCAGCCCCAACAAGTGTGCATGCACACCCTTTTCAGCACTCAGTGCCGAAAAGGTTCGCCATCACTGGCCTAGTGGAATCAACCATCTTCAGCGATCTTCTAAAAATTACGATGGCGTGACAAATCTCTGGTTTACAAACCTCCGGTGGTAAAGTTCCCCAAAATATGTAGCCATTCCCAAGAAATCCTTTCACTTTATCCATCTGCCCCTAAATTCAGATTGAGGGGATATTTTTTAATCTACTTTTTCCAGGATATCTTCATTTGATAGGAAGATTTAATTCTGGCAAGGCCTGATCTAACTGGGTCCTACACTGTTAAGAATTTGTAATTCATCACCAGCATTATGAACTGGGCCCAAATACTTGTTGGAATCTAGTGGAGTCTCACTACCACATTCTAGACCAGTTATAGCCTCTAGATCTTCTCCAAACAGTCCTAAGAAGATGATCCAGAATAGTAAGTCAAGGCCTTCAGATCTTCCAGAATGGATCTTTCCTCTGTCATTAGTCACTACTCAGGTATCTGATTGCATAAAGAATAACAAAGTAACAGTGTTGGGAGGGACCTTTAAGGTCTTCTAGACTAACTCTCTGCTCAAGCAGGAAGTCCTATATCATTTCAGGTAAATGGTTGTCCAATCTCTTCTTGAAAATTTTCAGTGTTGGAGCATCCACAACTTCTGGAGGCAAGTCGACCAATTGATTAATTGTTCTATCTGTCAGGAACTTTGTCCTTAGTTGTAGGTTGGTTCTCTCCTTGATTAGTTTCCATCCATTGCTTCTTGCCCTGCCTTTAGGTCCTTTGTAGAATAGCTTGACTCCCTCCTCTTTATGGCATACTGGAACACTGCTGTCATGTATCCCCCATTTCTACCTTTTATTTAAAAGTGGGAGGGGGGAAGATCAGCTGGAACCTTTTGAAGGCCTGATTGATCCTAGATACTTTGGTTGCTAATTCTTTCTATAGTTACCATTCTCTCTAGATTTCCCCCTTAGTTTCTGTTCCGTACAGAATTTTTCATACATGCTTTGTTTGTGCATGATGAGGAACTATGAGAATAGTACTGGAAGAATAATGAATTATGCTGGCAGTGCTGTATAAAAGATATTTGAAAGCATCGGATCCAAATGCCTGTGACTGATACATTATGATGTATTACAATGCTGCTGACATGTCAAAGGACATGATTTAGTAGTCACTGCTTATTTCAATTTACTCTTTTTGCGTTTTTAATTAGTAAATGAGTCCCTCATGGTCAAATGATTAATTACACAATAATTCACTGCAGTACCCTCTTTCTTATGTTGGAGTAGAGAGAACACAATATAGAGAAAGCGTTCCGAGTATAGGCTGACATTATAAATTAGAGCCACATGTTCACACCATTCTAGTTAAGTCTGTGTCACCAGTTCCATTTAAAACAAATGCATGGCCTTGTTTTCCAGTGTTTTAAAATTAGCCCACCAGCCTTCATTCCAATTCAGCAGCACACAGATTATAAGATCCCACTTTAGAACAGATGTTCTTATCTGTCGGGGGGAAAGACAATGAGGAAATCAAACTGGTTGATTGGAAATAGAAAATATTAAATTGTAACTGGTTTGGTAGAGCCATTTTGTTCCTAGCTCATTTCAAAATCAGGATTCTGGTCCACCTATTCTGGACAAGACAATCTTTTAATCCAAAAATGGCCCCAACCTTATTCACTTGATAGGAACAAGGATAGACATGTATACTAGTAATACTGAATTCTATTTCTACCTATTTGGTGTGTGCTAACACAACTACTCACAGACATAAATTGCTTCATTTACCCATCAATAATTTAACACCAGATCAGGTGCACATTTTAAGCACATTTGACAGCAGGCCAAATGCATTTTGGAAGTACATATTGTAACCAAATTCAAGAATCCAGATAGTTCCGATTGAAAGCAATCTATTGTTCAAATAGTATATTTACTAAGAGGACTGTTTCTGTCTAATTATCTCATTTCTGTTTTAAAAAATGTATATGCAAGCTCCTAATTTCTTGTTATGTGTAATGGTAATTCATTTGATATGTTTTCTGCCAGTCCAAACAAATAACTCTCTGCCATGTGTTTTTAGAGAGATTAAGTGCCTTTTTCTCCCATCTCTCTGCATTGCGCGAGAATGCAGGCTCCGATCCCTGAGGCAATCCTCATTTAATCCATCATCTGAAGCTAGGTGTGGGCAACCCTGCACAGAAAGGCTGGAGAAAGGTCCTGAATTAGAGAGGGGGGAAAAGTTTGATCAAATCTTCCTCTTTGACTCCCTCTTCTCCGCTGTCATGCTTCCCTGTGGCACATCTGCATATCTCACTTCCCCTTCTGCCTCTAGATAAATATTCATATTAGAGTATGAATTAGTCAATTTATTTCAAAAAAACCCACGTAGAGTACAACCATTGCCACAGCTGCATGAGGGACACACTAGTTGGCCCTGTAGGCAAATTAAAAAATCCAGGATAGGGCAGCAGAGAAAACTAGGGGGTGATTTATCTGTTCTTTTTTTTAAAAAAAAAATGAAGCATGGGATATGTGTGCCTGGGCTAGCTGGCTGGAGGCTTGAGAAAATTCATATCACTGCTAGGCAAGTGAAATCTCTATTTAAGCAATTTCATTCCCTCACAAAGATTGAGCATTTAGGTGTTGCTTTTGATATCCTGGCTTAATTGTATAGTTTAATACACCTGGAATAAGGGCCACCTCACCCAAGATACAGGTAGTCATCGATTCACTTAACAACTGTGGCAAGAAAGGTTGTACAGTGGAACAAATTCACTTAAAAACATCCCACTTAGCAACAAAAAATTGTCCTCAAATGTGGTTGTAAGTCTATACTTCTACTACCTGTATAATTAAAGTTGTGATGTATGAAGCTTATGGTCTTGAAACATTTTTTTGGGTTCATTGCTGGACTTTTAATGTAAGTATCTAGGTCTAAGTGCTATTACTATTTTTTCTTTATTCTTCTTTACTTCGTCTTTTACCAATTTGAGTGTCAAAGGAGATACAAAGTTTTGGTCCTTTTTATTCATTAATCATTTCAGTTTCTACAATGGTCCTGTCAGGCTTGGAAGCCATCTTTCACAGTGGACCTCAAGCCTGCCACATATTCAAACATACCCTATTGTGGGAAATGGGAGGGCGGGATTGTATAGAGCATTCGAGATGTGTAGCCATAATAACATTCTTTCACAGAGAGTCAAGGTCATTTTGTCCCTGCATCTGGACTGACATGGATGAGAGGAATCTTCCTTCGTGACAGTGGCTGATTGAGCATGTGATGTGGGTGCTGGGGCAGGGTCTTGAACTTTCAACTGGGTGGGGAAAACCTTCCCAGATGTGCCAACGTGGTTCTTCTAATAAATTGGAACTTTGAGGAAACTCTAGCCTTGGACTTTTATTTTTTGGAGGATGCTATTTGGAACATTGACAGGTTCATTTATACATGACACTGAACTCAGAAATGATAGCTATAAATGGCAATCTTCTTCAACCGAGCCTCCTCTTGAAGTTACTAGCAAGATATGCAACAAGCACTTTGTGCATTCCTATTTATTTCCATCCTTTACACTCTTTGCCTTTCAGGAATGTTTATAGCTGGGTTGAAAACAGCAACGTTGTAAGCTGGAGCACAAAAGGCTTCCAGACCATCCTTGGGCTGAGAATGAGTCATAATATCCAAAAGCAGCCAAATTATTTTGATGTGTGAGGCAGAAAACCCCCATGACAGCTATCCTCATCCTTGGAAGTAGGAAAACTTAAATGCCAAGTAACTATAAATGTTCTGCCCCTTTCTTGACATCTGAAAACTGCTATCTGAGTCAGCCACCTCACTTTGCCTGTGGTGCATAAAAGACTGATGTAGCTTTTCCCCCCTTTTCCAAGTAACCTCCCTTTGGCAGCCTGATCTTGAGGCACAGGCTTAACTTTGAGAATCTTTGGAATGTTATCTTCCCTCTCATTGTCTCCTTCTCTCCATCCTAACATTCCCATCATGAATATGTGATCCTGTGCAACCTCTCTTCAATTAAATTCTTCCTTGTACATTTGATCACCTCATCCCCATTTGCTAGCCAGCTAGAGCATCTAATTCAGAACAACAGAATAACAGAGTTGGAAGGGAACTTGGAGATCTTCTATTCCAACCCCACAGCTTGACGCTACTTTATTACAGACAAGTGGCTGTTCAGTCTCTTCTTAAAAGCCTCCAGTGATGGAGCACCCACAACTTCTGGAGGCAAGCTGTTCCACTGGTTAATCGTTCTCACTGTTAGGAAATTTCTTCTTAGTTCTAGGTTGCTTCTCTCCTCGATTAGTTTCCATCCATTGCTTCTTGTCTTGTCATCTGGGGCTTTGGAGAATAAGTTGACTCCCTCTTCTTTGTGGCAGCCCTTCAAATATTGGAACACTGCTATCATGTCACTCCTAGTCCTTCTTTTTACTAGACTAGACAAACCCAATTCCTGCAACCATGCTAACTATTTCTCATACAATGTCTCTCATTTCTGAATGATATCCGCATTCTTCATATCTTTTAGCCTCCATCCCCTATTAATCTTTGTTGCTCTCTTCTGCACTCTTTCTGGAGTCTCTACATCTTTTTCATAATGCAGTGAACAAAACTGGATGCTGAATTTTAAGCGTGGATTTACTAAGGCTTTAGAAAATTTATATATTCAAATCCATTTGACAAGGGGTTCTGTTTGGTATCTATGTTTTGGGACAAAAACTTTCTATTTCTCGAATGCTCATTTTTCATGTCTGTAAAATATCCTTGCAGGATTGTGATTTTTTTGGGTTAAATGCAAAGAAAAGCTTATGCTGGATATTTTTGTTTATGTGTTCTGATGAGCAAGAGCAAGCACCAAATCCACTTTCTCTAAAGAGAATGTGAACATCACCAGCTACTTATTTTTTCATCCTATAATGGAATCAACTGGTAGAGTTTCGTTTTGAAATTGCAGTGCTGTCATATTTCATTTTGGTTTTGTGGCAGTCACTAAGTGAATCACTGCAGTCATTAAGTGAATCTGTGGTGATTAAGTAAATCAATGCCTCACTATGGGTGTAATTTTGTCAAAAACTAGAAGTAAATGCCTGCTTTCAGCAACACCGTTGAAAAATATTATCTTGTGAACCACAGGATTTTGCAAACAGCCTAAAATATCTTTATACAACTGTGGAAGGGGTTTCTCCATCATAACTTTGAATCCAGCATATACGTCCTTGTTTTCAGATTGATCATAACTGTGAATAGTGGCTGACCAGTCATAAGTAGAGGATTGCTTGTTTTCCCTGAGTAGGAATGAACATTAGCTAGGTTCCATGCAGCTGTTCATCTTCTCAAGTTTCTGATGGAAGTAGAACTCAGAATAATTTCTACAGTGGGAAGATCTGTGTTGCACTTGTTTTCAATTCCAAACCTTGCAGTGTTCTGCTTTAAAATCAACATATTGTTTCCCATGCAAATATTTGCATCCTATTAAAGTGTTAGATATGCTTAAGAGTGTTTTTGCACCAAAGGAAGTCAAGATGGTAGAATCGAAACTGCCCCTTTGTATGTTTATCAGTGTCATATATTTATACAAAGTCATATACTTGTGGCCACTATTTTCACTTTTTTGAACCTTCCTCTGGCTACCCATTTATGGCATGTTCATGCCCTTGACATCAAATAATACAGTCATAAGTAAACAAACAGACTATGCTGCATAATTGTTGCAAGAAATCAAGAAGTTATATTATCTTATCTTTGAGCATTCTTTAGCAAAACTTATAAACAATGCTTTGGAACATTTCAGAAATGTACTGAGGCGTATCAGTTCCACAATCATATAATGCTTAAAAAGGGCCCTCTGTTATGAACATTATCTGAATGGCATGACAATGCTGATTGTATCAGGAGTGTGTGCCTCAGGAATGTATTTGCTTTTCCTAGTAAACTAGTTAGAACTGGTTAAAATACCACCCTTCCCTCTTCTCCCTCTAAATGTATTGCCATACAGGTTTGGGGTACAAAGTCAAATGTATCAAATGGAATGATTCATAATTTATTTGTTTTCTACAGAATTATGCTAGTACATGCTTAAGTAGACTGGCTCTATTTTGAAGTTAACTCTAGGAAATAATATATGATTTTAAATGCTTCTTTCAGAAATATACAGTTTATATGAGCATCCTAACTGATCTTCCTTCCTTCCTTCC